>NW_020955708.1:145080-340006 GCF_003031625.1 Empidonax traillii
AGTACATAAAACCGGGGTTTCTGAGAAATGCTTAGAGCTTCTCTAGTTTGTTAGCTAAGACTGCACACATCCAGATTCACTTTTTTTTTTTTTTTTCCACAGCAGCTACTGCAGTTTTTAAATATTATCTACAAAACTTTGCAAATCTGGGAAACGGTAGCAACTGCAAACCAAGGAAACACGCAGAACATGAGCATTGTATCTGGTCTGGCAGAACAGGATTTTCTAAGCAACACATGCAAAGACATTTAATATGTGCATAAAAGTTTGCACCAAGTACAATTATTTTAAAAAATCCTTGTCATTACAAGCTGTCAAGCCAGAAGAACTAGACAGAGAAATAAGAGAAGCATTTGTGGAAACTGTAAGTAAAAGGATAATTGTTATGAAGGTTACTCATTTAGCTTTGAGTGATTGCTTCTGCAGGACTTGGAAGTTAAAATCTCTCCCCAAGCATTACATGACATACTTATATACATTATGATGGATTTCTCTGAAATGTTCAAGAGGAGATACCACCAAAAGAGAGCTGTATTCTGGGACAGCAGTTTCTATTTTATTAAACAATACTTCCAGTCATTTAAGAATTCAATTTGTTTCTTCCTAAACTGTGAATTAAAAATTTGCAGAACATGATAGGAAAACCCATCAACAAGTGTCATAGGGGATAAATAGAAAAGGAAAGACTTTCAGACTTCAAGGAATGCAAGGAACTTTACATAAAACCCAACAACTGAACCATTCTTAGAAAGGCTAAGAGGTGAAGAAGTCAATAATTCAAGCAAGGATCAACAGACTGGCCATCAGAGGAGAAAAAAGAAAAAGACAAAGCAGTTACATAACCATATATCATTTCAGAAGAAAGAAGTAAAAAAAATGTCAGAATGAATTACACAACCGTAACACTAAAAGAAAACAACAGAGAGCAGACTTCTTTTTAAACATTCAGTCTTCAAACATACTTTGCAATGAACAAAAATCAAGGAGCTGCAACTGGTGCATATTTTGCGATGAGAAAGGGACATAGTAGTTGTGGAAAACGTCCACTTTCAGAAACTAAGCAACTATATGGAATTCAAATACCAGCAATAGCACAGACACTGCGGTAAGGCTTAGAGATACCCACCGATTCTTCAGTAGAATGCGCCTGTAGATATCAATTGCCTCTTGGTAGTGGGCCCGCAGGTAGTGGATAGATGCCAAGCTAAGCTGATCTTCTGTAATATCTTGCAGATTCTGGTGAGAGCTCATCAGTTTCTTTTCATCATTGAACTAAAAAGAGTGTGACACATCCTCAGACGAGTTCATAAAGAAAAATATTTTAATTAGCTAGATTAGTTTTCCTGGTAAACAGCAGGTGATTAATATCAAACATGCCAAAAAACTCTGTTACTTTAAAGTTAATTTGACCAGTGGAGAAAGCCAAACATTAAAGAAGGAGATCAGTTCAAACTGGATAAATGTTAGGCTAAAACTAAGCACACATTTTCCTTGAAAGTGTGATTTAAATATAATTAGATGTCACGTGCTTTGATGGATAAGAGGTAAAGAGCTGAATTACTTATTTCACAAACGGAATTTCGCAACACAACATTTGACTGCTATTATTCAAGCCAGCAAAAATTCTGCTGTTTGCATATCCAAATCAAATTTCCACGGATAGCAGAAAAATCGCAAGACTTGCCAACGCATATGCTCTAATTTTCACAAGACTTCTTTACAGCACTAACAAATTCTCTTTCTCTGGCCCCTTAAAATTTCAGTTTAACTAAATGATTTTTTTTTAAAAACATTGCTGAATAGCTCATAACACACACATACAAGATAAAAAACAGGGATTAAACATACACATTATATTTGTATTACAATAGTAAAGTTGTGGCTGTTTACCTAAGCAGTCTATTTGAGTCGCTTATTCCAGTGCTTCCCTTCGCTGGTTTTGCTGTTTCAACAATAATTATGAATTTCTCTTACACACAATTTCTAATCTTATGTATTTGTTTTCGTACCTATCATCTCAGTTTTCTTCAAATTCTTTTCCTCCCTTTTGAGCCAGTCACAAAATGATACTCCAGATAAAAAGCAAGATAAGTTGCTCAACAGAACTAAAGGCGATGGGCTTCATAGTTTGATAAAGCCCTTTATTTCCAATGACTAACTAGATAAGGAGAAGTTAATTCCCAGCTCATCACAGACATCTGTGCCAGTGCCACTATAAAAACAGTTTAGGATTTCTCTCTTAAAATTAAGAGAGATTTAAGTAAAGAGAATCTGACATCAAAGCTAACATTCAGGATTTTTACTTTCTTTCAACTCAGTGTCCTCAGTAGCAAAATACTTGTTAAATATAACACAGGGTGGTACAAAACTTAATTTAAGGGAAGGTAGTTATGTGTGGTGAAATAAGCATTTAATTGTTGTTGAAATTAAAGTAAATTTCATGCTATTAACAGTATGACTTCCTGGATACTGAATTACTTAGGAGGATCAGTAATAGCATACACACCATCTTGGTCAAATTGCCAAGTGTAAGAGAGCTGCAAGTTAGGAAAACTTGGCACGCTTCAAAAAAAAAAAAAAATAGTGGCTTATACATTTCTGATTCTATTAAGGTTCCAGGCTCCTTGTGATCAAAAAATGTCATCAGGTTCCCGTTGTATGAGTTATGTGAAGTGTACTGGTAAGACTTTCCTTAGAAATATGCTGGGGGCATCTATTCTGAGATCATGTTTTCACACTTACTTTCTCCTCCACATTTTAATTCAGGAGGGTGGTTATTGAAAATGTTTGTTCTTCTGCCACAACAGACATTTTAATTATTCTGCCAGGTTGCCAGCATAAATTACACCTTACCAAATTGAAAAGAAAACAAACAAAGCATGAGTGAAGAAAAGACATCATACCTTATGTGCCAAGTGAAAGAGCAGACGGTTCTGGAGACTACTCTTCGGTGCTGAAAGGAAAATTCAGTAAGTATTGCTGTAAAGAACAACTCAGGATATCTATTTTTAACTCTCTTTCTCAACAGACATGAATGCTCCCATATTCTTCATTAAGTAGCCCAAGTACAGTCCTTCAATAAAAGCCTGTGCAGGTCATGCCTCAGGGCAGGTTCTACCAATATTAGAGTGGTTTAAAGGTCTTCCTCCTTCCTATATTCTTTCTCTGACTGTTTCTTTTGAAATCCCTGCTGAAAATAATTTTTCATTGACCTCTGTCTTTCATGAAGCTTAAAACTTTTAGGAATCACACTATCATTTCCATGCAGGGATTTCTGGATAATTCTCTGGGGTTTTTTTTATGACACACAAGTGTAACACCTTTTCAAAATAAAAAGCAGTAAGAGATAAACTCATGATCAAGGCTCCTTCTATGACGTGTCACATTTGAAATAAGTTGTGATTTATAATTCCAGGAATCTTTTCAAATTCCAGTGTACTGAAAAACCCAGTGCTGCTAACACTTTGTTATGTATGCACCTTATATTATACTTTGACACTAAGTTAAATATGAATCAGCAGTGCCCTGGCAGCCAGGAGGGCCAACTGTATCCTGGGGTGCATCAGGCAAACCATCACCAGGCGGTCGAGGGAGGGGTTTGTCCCGCTCTGCTCTGCACGGGGGCAGCCTCACCTTGAATATTGTGTGCAGTTTGGGGTACAATATAAAAAAGATATTAAGCTATTAGAGACTGTCCAAAGGAGGGGAATGAAGATGGTGAAGGGTCTTCAGGGGAAGCCGTACGAGGAGCAGCTGAGGTCACTTGGTCTGTTCAGCCTAGAGGAGACTGAAGGGAGACCTCATTGCAGTTACAACTTCCTCATGAGGGGAAAAGGAAGGGCAGGCACTGATCTCTTCTCTGTGGTGACCGGTGACAGGACCTGAAGGAATGGCCTGAAGTTTTGTCTGAGGAGGTTTAGGTTGGATATTAGAAAGAGTTTCTTCCCCCAGAGGGTGGTTGGGCACTGGAACAGGATCCCCAGGGAAGTGATCACAGCATTAAGAGTGACAGAGTTCAAGAAGTGCTTGGACAATACTCCGGCACATGGTGTGACTCTCGGGGATGGTCCTGTGCAGGGCTAAGGGTTGGACTCAATGATCCTTGTGGATCCCTTCCGACTCAGCATGGTTCCATGATTATGTGATTCTAATATTTCTCCTGTCTTTAGGAAAAAAAGGCACACAAAAGAATCCTACAGTCAAAGCAGATAAGACTCAAACTAAGATAGGGTGAGAGATTTAAGGGAGATACCTCCTTTCTGAAGCCAGTAAAGTTCATGAAATTTCTCACTCCAGCAGGATTAGGAATTCCATTAAACTCACTCCATATGACAAAAATTGTTAACTGACGAGCTTTAAGTCACTAGAGCCTTTTGCTTCACTGAGAGTGACAAATGTCCTCATCCAACAGAGCTATTAATTTCTTTTGCAAGCAATCTCCCAAAAATCCTTCCCTTGTTTCCTGTATTTTTTTTAGCCTACTCAGTTAATGAGCACTCTCATTCCGGCTCAGACCAACCAGCTGGCAACCTATGTTCCACAGAAAGGGTGTACATGGAATCTTTACAAAAAGCAGAATTACTTACTGTGTTCATAAGGCCAGGAAAGTGCACAGTTAGCAAAGCAATAGCCTGTAGCACAAGGCTATAATTCTTCTGACGTCCTAAACCATGAAAGAGGGCTCAAACCACCAAACCCTCTTTCCCTCCCTCTAAGATGGATTTTTTTTTTTTAAGCAATTTAGGGAGAGACTTCTAGACTTCTTACTCTTTCTCCACATAGTAAGTAAACTTTGTAAAACAGCGGACAACGCCAAAACCCAGGCCATTCTAATCAGACTGGCAGCGCAAGGCTGCCCATCTATTTCAACAGGCAAAGCAATTATTTCTCCCCTTTCCTCTTTCCCAAGCTGTGTTATTTAAGCAAAACAGAAAAAAGAGGACAATGAATTGTGTCTTTAAAGAGCTGCTAAAGCAGAAAAGTCCCAAAATACAAAGGCGGTATGAGAGCATTCTCACAAAACCACATCTTGTAAGATACTTCTAACGGACCAAGTTATTAAGAAGCTAAATGGTCTTCAGGCTAGGATATATGTGGGAATTCTCATTAGCCTAATTGTTATAGAACAGAAAGTTTTTATGATCCATAATCAATATTGTATAGGTAGTAGGAGCAGTATAACTGACATGATGGTATTGATATTTCATCCACTGAGTTAGAAAGTGAGAGTACCTTAATTTAAATGCAAATTCTTCACTCCTTATGTGCCCCAGCTTTAACTGATATGTTTTAATATCAAAATTTAGAAGGGTTGCACATGGACTCCACATGTGCTTTTGTGTGAAACTTAAACCACAACCATCCTTTACAATTCAAAACATTTGGTCATCAAAGATTCCAAAAATACAAGCATGACAGATTGTGGGATTTACACTGAAAATAACATATTGTATAATCACAGTACTATGGATAAAGACACCAATGTTCCTCTTTTGAGTAGTTTTTCCTTTTTTTTTTCTTTTGAGTGGGTCGTAGCATTGATTTCACTGTGAAAATGGTCACTTGCAAGCAATACTCCCTCAAGAACCTAAACCAAGGAATTCTTGTTTCACCAGTCAACCAATGACTGCAGGCTGCCTTTGTAAACCTGGTATCTGATCTGACATCAAAATTATTATTTACTTCTTAGCAAAAGCTGGAGGGTTATACCATGTTATTTACACCTAAAAACAGGCAAAAGATGAAATCTGAGTTTTGATGGTGCGCATGGATATACAAAGGGAGGAAAAAATGTCCTGCTTCATAAGATCTGATATGATACTGTCTATCTGATATTCTTTAAAATAAGATGCTTAAAACCCCCCACAAATATAGCCCTGTCAATAGAGTAAGCAGAAATATGGAGACATTAAATATCAGCAGTTACTTTTCTCTCAGCACCAAATGCATTTTCTGAGGAAGACAAGGAAACATACGGACATACAAAAAAGGACAGATTAGTTTCCAGAAGAATGTGGTTATGAATATTGGATAAAGATGTTGTCAGTCACTGAAGCAAGAAGTGATACAACTGCCTCATCAAAGATAATGATTTTTAAGGGACATTAGGCTTGTTCTTTTATTACTCTCTGCTGCTACAGAATTTTATTGTCACTGATCTATTAATGCTACAACGAAGCACAATCTTCTTTTTCTGTTCTACTTTTTCAAGATAATGACTGTATTTTTTTTTTTTTAATCAGTAGTAAGCAATCTAGGGGTCATAACAAACATGATAACAATGCTGCATGGCAACAAACTGGACCCTGCTCCAGGTCTAGTACTGACTTTGTGCTGAAGCACTGAGGTAGCTGAATAGAATATATCTCTTTCCATCTATGAAACACATCGATACTCCCATACTAGAATTTTTGTCACGATCAGTGCTGTTTCAACAGGTGCTAAAGTCATAGCTATTAAGGGTCTTAAAGATGTTCTGTATATTTTTATGTACTGATACTGACCAGCACCTAGTGAAATATTTGTTAAAATATAATAAACAGCTACAATAAGAATGAAGACAATTATCTTCAAAAATTATTAAACATTAAGTTAAACTCACTGGAAATGGCAGCTCAGACTCTTGGTGGGTTCCATATTGCTGCCTCAGGCAGTAAAAATATGATGAAATAGTCATGGACAGTGTGGCATTGGTGCCCTCTCATGAGAGTGCAAGGCAACGCTGGTCATGCATCCAGCATTAAAAAATCCCATCTAACAGACATAATGCATATGCTATAGCAGGACTTCACACATCAACAGGCATAGAATACACCTTAAACACAGAGCAGGAACTGGCAGGAATGGAGCAGGGCTGAGAAGGCTCCATCCTGACAGTACAAAATATTACCAGAGTAAGCCTTATTCTCCTGTCCCTGAAAAACAATGCCCTGCTCACCTGAAGACTGTAGCTCAGGATATGAAGCCCTCTGTGGCTCAAAACCACAGTTTCACCAGTGAAGAGAAAATGCAAGGGTGTGGGAAAAATGTTCAAAAAAACCCGTGGTCCACAGTGAGGTTCACACTTACACACACTTGAATTGCTCAACTGTTCAGAATTTTCTTGAATGAAATTTACAGAGGGCATTCATTAAAATTTTCCCATTCCCACAATACTTAAAAAGTGTTCAGCTGTGTTCAGTTACTTACAATATATACACATTTCACAGCAGTCATGCCTAAGCACAGTAAGTTAAAGATCAACAACGTAATTATTTCTGGTCTCTAGCTTTCACTATATTTTAAAAAACAAAACAAGGAAACAAGGTTAGTAGCTTTTAAAGTTTAAATATGTGATATTTTCACTTGTGCGCTTTGGAAGTTCCATATATGAAACTTCTGGTTCGAAACCACAGCTAAATGCACTGAAAATTACTACTCTTCTCAAGAAATACAGCACAAGCAGCAAGGAGATAATTTTGCATGTAGCTGAACACGCAATCCTAAGTAATAGAAAACTCAGTAACTTTTCCATGCCCACTTGTATCTGCATATTTTCACTGGTGACAACTATCTGACACCTGGTAAACATTACTACATGCATAAGCAAAACCGGTTTGGAAAATGTCATTGTTCTTGCTAACCCATCTCTGTTATGCTTTTGTACAGTATTGGTCCTTCCAGTATAGGCTGTAAAACTAGAAGTTCTCTTGTTCAGTTAAATCACATTCAGATCTGACACATGCAGAGTTGTGAAGAAGCAAAGCAATTACAAAGCTTTTCCCATCAAAAATCAGAAGGGGTTAAAAAAAAACCCCAACTTTAAAGACTGCTTCAACAATACAACCCTGTCTGTGCATGAATCTTAAATTTAATTGTACAATTCCATTTATCCTAAAAAGACTGCTTTTCATAACAGACTTAACTGCAGCCCCACTTATGTGCACATTTTGTGGTTTAAAAGAACACTTTTAGTTCTTATGTCTTTCTCAGTGCAGTGCAAGCCAACAGCTTCTGAGAGCACTATGCAGACTTCTAAACACTTGGATCAGTTGCCAGGATCATGGTCCCAGTGTGTAAGGCTGAGTTTCTGTTCTTTGGCCTTTGCAAGGCACAGGAACCGTGAGTGCAACAGAGGAGTATCAGCTTCTGTAATTAAAAAAATAATGACTTGTTATAATTATTATTAATTATTAAGCCAAGATGAATGCTTTCAGCCTCATTCTCTCACGACTAGATCGGCTACCACACAGCATGGAAAACATAAGTGCAGCCAACGTATGAGAGCACAGATGCAAAAGGAGAAAACAAAGCATCACTTGGTAGCTTTACTATGGGATGACTATAAAACAACAGTAGCTGACTTGGAAGTAACTCTGCCTTCACCTCAGATGCAGGAACATTAGTAACTGTAATGTAAGCAGACAGCAGGGAAAAAGGAGAAGCCAGAAATATCTGACAGGAATTTGGAAGAAAGCCTAGAAGAGGTAAAATACAACAGTAGTGAAAAACCTCCAAGGAGGAATTTTTCTTTATTGCCTTTTTGCTTTACTTCTTAGGTTATATTTGCAGTAATTCTTTTTTATATATATATTCTTTTGATATACAGATTTATTCTTTCTTAAGACAATCATAGGATCACAAAATGGCTTGGGTTGGTAGGGACCTTGAAGATCACCTGGTTCCAACTCCCCTGCTGTGGGCAGGGACACCTTCCACTAACCAGGTTGCTCAAGGTCCCGTTCAACCTGGCCTTAAACACTTCTAGGAATGGGACATCCACAGCTTTTCTGGGCAACCTGTTCCAGTGCCTCACCACCCTCACAGTAAAGAATTTCTTCCTAATATCTAATCTAAACCTATCATCTTTCAGTTAAAAGCCATTCCTCCTTGTCTTGTCACTACATGCTTTTGTTAACAGTCTCTCCAGCTCTCTTGTAAACCCCCTCTAGGTACTAGAAGGCTGCTATAAGGTCTCTCTGAAGCCTTCTGTTCTCCAGGCTGAACAAATCCCTATTCTTTCAGCCTTTTTTCCTTGCAGGAGAGATGCTCCATCCCTCTGATCAACTTGGTGGCCCTCCTCTGCACCTGCTCCAGCAGCTCCATGTGCTTCCTGTGCTGGGCACCCCAGAGCTGGATGCAGCACTGCAGGTGGGGTCTCACCAGGGCAGAGTAGGGGGGCAGAACCCCCTCCCTCGATCTGCAGCCCAGGCTGCTTCTGATGCAGCCCAGGATCCACTTGGCTTTCTGGGCTGTGAGTGCACATTGCTGGGTCATGTCCAGCCTCTCATCCACCAGCACCCCCAAGTCCTTGGGGTGCTCTCGATCTGTTCATCCCAGAGTCTGGACTGATACCGGGGGTTTCCCCCACCCAGGTGGGCCTACTTTCTGAGCTTGTCCAGATCCCTTTGGATAGCATCCAGTCCTTCAGGTGTGTCACTGCACTGCTCAGCTTGGTGTCATCTGCAAACCTGCTGAGGGTGCACTCGATTCCTCTGTCACTAATGAAGATATTAAATAACTCTGGTCCCAATATGGGCCCCTGAGCGACACCACTGGTCAGTGATGCCCACTGGGACTCTGAGCCATTGACCATTATCCTTTGGATGTGACCATCCAACCAATTCCTAATCCACCGATCAAATCCACCCCTCTCCAATTTAGAGGGAAGGATGTTGTGTGGAACCATTTCAAAAGCTTTGCAAAAGTCCAGAGGGGTGACACCCATAGCCCTTTCCTTACCCACTGATGTGGTCACTCCATCATCGAAAGTCAGGCAAGGCAGGTGAAGCCCTGCTGTCTATCCCAAATCACCATGAACTTTTAATTAAGTAATGACAAGCTAAGAGAACAGTTCACATCTGTTATAAAATAAACACAAAACTTTGATCCACAAGAGATTGTGGACTATAAAGGCAATAACTACCTCATGGCTTTTAACAATAATTTCCTAATTTTTAAGTGTCCTACATCTTTTTCCTCAGATGGTTAATAATAATTTTCTTAAGTAACAGCAACACTACATGGCAAGAAGGAATTTGATTTGATTTCTAGATATTTACATGTCTGTGTGGAAAATCTATTCCAGAAAGCTAGCTGACATTAATGTTCCCTTTCACACAGAGATTCTATTACTGCAGAAATTTAGAATTATAGCTGAAACTAAATTAGTTCTCCTTAATTTGTTTTAGCACTATGCTACTTTCAGGGGCTTAGCATAACTGCAGCAATAAACAGCACACAGTATGCAAGAATTCAGACAAAATAATCCCAAAATACCAATGGTAAGCACCCCAACATTAACACCACCTATGATTTTTCAGCAGTGTTCAAGGCAGCATTGGATAAATGGTGTTCTTTTAAAGACTTCACCTGTTGTGTTAATACTGAAGGAAATATTTTGCTTCTTTGAGATCTTTGCAAAACCATAGAAGAGACCACAAGATGATATGGCCTCAGTTGTCAATAATGTATTACGAACAGCCATCATTGATGCAATCCTAAGATGTTAAAAAAACCCCTAAAACAGGATCCAACTTCAACAAAAATAAAATGGTTCAAACTCAGTATAGGAAAGACTGAAGCGACGGGAGTGGAAAGGGGAATATACCACGCTTGGAAGCTTTCAGTGGAAAAAGGACAAGTATTACAAATCTTCAGCTATGACTCCTGACCACCAAGCTTAAGTAGTCAGAAATCATCAGTATTACAGTACTCATAGGAAAGGTTTAGCACCTCATTATAAAAACTGGGATGCTGTTCCTTCTTAAACAATTAAATAAAATCAGGAGCTGAGAGAACTAATGTGAGCACTCAGTTATTTTCTGTTCCCTCTCTCAGCAACACTCCCTATGTCTTGCACTCCTTTCTTAATGTTCCTGCCCTCGCCTCCAGCACCCAAGTACCACTAACTGTACCCCCTACCCTGCCACTCACCAGGCTACCATTAACTAATCTGAAGGGGTATGAAAAAATTAACCTTCCCTATCTCACAGCTCACAGTTAATCAAGCTGCACACCCAGCTGTGTATATGCCATCTCTAGTATGGACTATTGTAATTCACATGACGTGAAGCTGATGACAATGACTCCAGCTGGTACAGGATGCAGCTGCTTGCTTCCTCCATGGTTTAGGTCACAGTGACACGTCGAGCTCTACTGCCCATTGATTTTTACATTTCACTTCAAGTCCTAGATTGCAATCTCCAAAGCTCAAATTTTTGGTACATTAAAGATTAAATTATTTGTGAATGCTAGAAATTTGCACACCTCTTGAACAATACAAATCACAAAGCTCTGCATGAGATTTTTTTACAGTTGGAAACAAAACATTTCCAGTTGTGTGATCTGAGCTCAGCATGAGCTCAGTCCTCTTTCTGATGATTTTAAAGAGATATGAGAATCTAATTATTTTTAAAAAATACTACAAAGTTGTCCTTTTGCATAGTCCTCCTTCACAGCAGAAGAAAGTAGATATTATTCCCTCTCTATTTTCAGCCCAAGACAAGACGACTAATGAAAGAAAGAAAAAAACCCATAGTTCAATAAGAGTTTTATCCTAAAAAGGCAAGAGTGAGAAGTTGACTGAGATATCACTCCTATTAACTCTAGTTAGAAAGCACTGAGATACCATGGTTATGGGAAACAACATAAATCACAAAGACACATAAAAGTGATGGGCAACAAAATTAAACTACAGAAACATTTTGAGGCAGTAAAAATTGCCTTGGAATCTAAATTCCATTCCTTTAAATGATCCCATGCAAGTTCAGATAAAGTAGAATCGTAATAATGTGACTGCAGTGAACTCCATGCCTTGAAGAATCAGATACCTGGTATCTGACTTATAAGGCAAAAAGACCACCCACTAAGTCACTTGAACTATATAAACAGAGTTCTTGTCCACATCATGGAGAGCGCCGTATACCCTCAGACGCTTATTTTTTGATAATTTCACTAGCCTAATTTGCTTCATCTGCACTGGATCAGAGACACAGAATCAGTCAAAAGAAAAGTAACTTTTGTTGCTAGTTGGTGTGTGCTGGGGTTTGTATTTAGAAATTAGTAAGAGGAATGATTTTCCAGATGCTTCTTTCAGTTCCAGCTGCTCCACATGCCCAAGGTATTTTTAGGAAGCAAACTACATCACAACTGTCCTGGTAAAAGAAAGTTAGAAAACCAAGTCCCCAACAAAAACCCAAACCCAAAAAACTTTGGTTGCACGGATCCTTTATTTCTATGAAAGTAAGGCATTGCATACTTTTTCTGGAAATCACTTTCAGTTTGAGACAATAAGCAGTCCTTTCCAACAGAGACAGACATCTCACCTTTCAAAGCTGCTTGTTCTGCTTGCGTGTACATCCCCAGAAAGAAGTACGTACAGGCAAGGTTCACCCAAACATCTGGATTGCAATTTGGTTGTTTGGTTAAGGCCTCATATTCCTGTAACAGAAGAGAGAATTGATCTTCAAAAAATGTGTAATAGCACATGTTTTTATTGAATATCATTCTTTCTTTCACCATTTTACAATGTATCATTAAATTACTGAGATCAAACAACTTATTCAGAAGTTCATTGAAGTTCTTACAGCAAAATTATTACATCTTAAATCTAAGATATGTCCTTAACTCTTTTTTGTTTACAGCAATATAATGGACAACAGAGACAAGCAGTGCTATAAACCTCCATTGTGTGAACATGATTCCTGTCAATACTGAAGTTATAGAGATATAAAAAATATTGTAAATATATTGCTTACATTTATAAAACCCAATATACATATAAGTTATAAAGACATCAATATAACCAACTTTTCTTCAGTCACTTCTAATGCTTTCCAAAGTTCTCCTCCAGTCAAAGCCTGGGAGTCATAAACACCAGGGAAATCTCTTTGTGAATATGTACTGGAGTAAGTGTTAAACAGGTTTTTGTAAAACCTATAGGTAGTGTCTTATTGTATATTTAACCTGTGGACTCCAACGTGTGTACTAAATCTGAGGTTGTGCAATATAATACCTCAATTGCAGGAAGAAAATCTGTTTTGGTATTATTAACAACTAAAATAAATATTTTTAAATAGTTTTTATTTAATCTTTATCTCCTCTTTTTTTACTTTCTATTTTTTGTATGTTTTATAGTTACATATTAGTACAATAGTTCACATATATAATTTATAAACGTATAGATGTTTGGGGGTATATAGATCGGGGGGGTGTGCTCAAAAATTTTTTATTGATAGGGATGCATGAACAGAATTGTTTGGAGACCACTGCATTAAACCACAAGCCTATAAGTTGGTACAGGGCAAATTCAAGATTTCCTTATAAAGATTAGTAAATGATAGTAAATATTACTAAATTGTGCCTAACTTTACCATTTCCCACTTTAAGATTTACAGCCAACAGCTACAGAAAGCCACTAGATACCATATTCTGATATTTCTTGCGCATCCACATTCATTCCAGACATTCCACAGAATATTCTGAGTTGGAAGACACCAGCAAGGATAAAGTCCAACTTTTAAAGGAATAGCCTGTACAGGGATCGAACACACGACCTTGCTGTTATTAGCACCGTGCTCTGACCGACTGAGCTAATCTCAGGTACATATCCTTTAATACTGCCACATAAACTGCTTAGTTTCTTGTTATTTGTGAAACAGCAAAAATTTAACAGATTAATCTTTCAATCTATTTTTTTAAACAAAAAAAATTTTGCAGCTACTAAACAATGACATTCCTGAAGATAAACATCTTTGCTCAGTGTAACAACAGGTACTAAAAACAGAGGCGGGGAGATCTCTCAATGCCATTTTTTTCCCTCTGTCACTTTTTGATAAATTATTAGGAAGAACCTAAAGTGAAAGTGAAAGTGCCTGATGCTGGTGCTCCTGCTCTCCATCCATCCACATCCAACAGGCAACATAAGGCAAAGCAGGCAGAGTCACACAATGTTCTCAGAAGACCTGCTGAAACAGTGTCATCCACATACTCCCAATTACCATCAGCCTCTCATCTCTCCCAGCAACACAACCCTTTGCTGAGTCTGTACTTGTCCTCCAAACATATGAATTGGAATTTCCCTCGACCTAGAGAGAGTTTAGCAGACTGAGCCACTGGTAGTGAGAGACTTCTTACCTCTATGCACATAGCACTAGATAAAATAAGCCATGCCCAAAGGACAGTGAATCCCAAGTACAGAAATATGCTGACAACAATAAAGTTTATAGTTTGCAAGGAAAAAGAATTTTTTTTCTGTTGCTAAGTGAAAGTAAACTGTAATCCCAAACAGAGAAGGTACAGGCAAGGAATGCCCTTAAAA
Source organism: Empidonax traillii (assembly GCF_003031625.1). Classification (NCBI taxonomy): domain Eukaryota; kingdom Metazoa; phylum Chordata; class Aves; order Passeriformes; family Tyrannidae; genus Empidonax; species Empidonax traillii. The sequence goes on from NW_020955708.1 coordinate 159,380, forward strand.
GCCAGCTCAGTCTTGCTGGTACTTCAGGGACTAGCTATCCAACTATATTTCAAATGGATAAATAAATTTTAAAAAACAGTTATAATAATAGAAAACTTTTACATAGAGGCCAACCTTTCCTACTGAGGCCAGTTTAATCTTGACAGAGATCTGTCATGGAGCTCTGAGAGACAGGCCACTGCTGTTTATTGGGACCATCTGGAATCTTTCAAAATCCATTCAGATTAAACGCACCCAAAGGTCTCTTTCAGCTAGGGCTTCAGGCAGATTAATTAGAAAAGACAAAGTGCATAAACACAAATCAAGTTCTGGCTTGGCCATTCAAAGCAAGCAGTAACTAAAGAGTGCTTGAGCTGTACCAACATGGATCTATAGAAACACAGGAAATAAAAATTAGGACCATTAGTGCTCCTTATCCTGTAGTTCTGAGCCTTGTGTCCAGACTCTCTGCTCTTGTCCCTTTCCTCACTGAAATGCATTCAACATCAGTGGTTCAAAGACTACTTCACAAGGGCTTTTCCCGCTCCTCTCCAAATTAACCAACAAAACCAAACAAACTAAATACTCTGAAACCCTTCCTAACAGTCAGCCTTGTGGCATCCTTTTGCCATCCAGGAGTACAACTTCTTGCTATTCACCCTGCTCCACCTCATCCCCCTATCATGAACACATGCGGTTTTCCTCAAAAGCAGCCTGCCAGGATGATTGCCTACAACTACAGACACAATGCTGAGGCCATCTCAGTGCCCTCATCACTTGTCTGGATTCTCCAACTCTATAAACACAGATCCCGAAAAGCCAATAAACAGGCCAGCTATACAGCTGCCCCACAAGTGCTCAAAGGAGGTGTGGAGATACCCATCATAACCTGGCTAGAGTAATAACAGAGAAGCCTAGAAAACTCCCACAGCTAAAAATCCATCTTCTAATTTGAGCTTCAGCTGTCAGTAACTTGAACGTACCTGTATTATAACACTTCCCACAGAACTACTCAAGCAAGACCAGATACTACTCATGGATAAATCATTACCCTAGTACTGTCCTAGTCCTTCCATGAGTTACTATCTAAAATTATCGTTAGCAAAGTCAGGGTGGCAATAGGTCTTGTACATTGAAAAGGTGGAATGGTTCCTCTCCTAGAAGGGAGATGGCAGACTGGAGAGTCTGTCTGCATGTAGTTTGTGAGATTTTGACAGAAACAATGCATTAAAGGCTCTGGCCCAGGGATCATGCTTTGCTCTCATGTGTGCAGCTGAGGGGCCAAAATGGCATTACCATGTCTAACAGCTGTACCATGATAGAATCCTGTGTGCTTAAAGCCCAGTCAGAGGGTGCAGACTGCAAATGTGAAATTTGTTCTTGAATCCAACCAAGCAGTGCACCTGCCCATCCCAATTCCTCTCCTAAATTTTAAATACCTCAAATATATGTATAATATTATATAGATATAATAATACCCTCCCTTTCCTCAGCCCCAGCTGCTTCAATTTACCAGATCAGGCAGCTTAGAAACAGAATCATTGGACTGATGTTCTGATTCTGGTCCTTGGGTGACAGGGAGAAATTTTTCAGGAAAGGTTTAAGATTAGAGCTATGAACAAGTCAAGGCAGAAAGACAGGTGAGTTTTTCTCCATTAGGGACAATAGATGTGGAAGACTCCAGAAAACTAGGGAAGCTCTGGTTGCCATATGATGCCAGGAAGACACAAGCCACTTAGTGTTAGTAAAAATAAGTTTGTCAGAGAAGAAAGTGAGTCAGTCCCCAGAGAAGGGCTGCACTGTGACTGCTGGAAGAGTCGAGCCCAGCGCAATACCATTTGTAAACTGGTGTACGGCGGTAGGAATGATCCTATCAGACCAGTGTCAGTGGCATAATCTTTCAGAAAGGCATCTACTACTAAGGAGGGGAAAGCATGACCCTCATGAAGCTGAGGTTAGTGCTCTACTTAGAGCATCCTTGACTGTTTTTTGTGTGCCTGTGGTAAGAGAATGTGAATTCTCTCACACGAATGTGACAGAGATTTTGCTGTCACACTTTCTGGAAATATTCTTGGAACTGAAGGTCTGTGTGTTTTTCACTTTTTCCCCATTTCTCCCAGTGATGGATGATGGTCACCTCACCCCAATTCCCAAGCTTGTCCAAAAGTTGCTGTGCAACCAACACTGCGAAAGTATCATTATAAATGAAAGGATCGAACAGCATAATTTCTGAAGACCCTCATAGGTACCCCATAGATATATGGACTACAAACCATGAACTGTGAATGTAGTGACACAGACTATGTGTTGTCACCAGAAGGCACACATAGGCGAGTGAATCATTTAGATTGTGTGCAATGTCATTCTGGAGAATTCTGCAGAATCTTCGACCCACAGTATTTTATTTACAGTGCTCTTGGCACTCCCTAAAGAACGCTCCAAGATCTCAAGTGTTAAGATAATCAAGGAATTTGCCCTTGAGAATACAGCAACAGTGCCTTTGTAAGGCAGCAGAGGAGATGCAGCATTATACTTCAACCGTGAAGCTGATAAGTGAAAGGCAGTTCTGTCTGCACAGTCAGTGGAGTGATTCCCTCAGGCTTAGGAATTACAACTACAGTGTTCAGTCTCCAAAGAAACTAGGCTGAGATGCACCGGCTCATTTCCCACACGTGACCACAAAAATAAGAGACCTATCAGGACTCGTCACTGTGCCAAAAATCAATCTTAAATCTGAAAAGATAGGCCCTGTGATTTCTCGCTTAAAACACCCATATCCACAAACTTAAAACAATCCACAAACCATTGAGACAAACCTTTTATTGTCCCTACTTGGGCAGAGGAACGGGAAAAATGGGAAAAAGACGACAACTTTGCAGTTTTTAAAAGCCTGAATCAACAGCATCACCTAGTGGTCAATCAATCACCACATGCAAAAACCAACTAAAAATAATTTTAAAAAAAGCTGTTGCTTTCTCATTGAAGGAAACATATAAAATCTACTCTGGCTCTAAAAGCATCTAAAACGCATTTCAAAGAGCAGAATTTATTTCAAAATTTATTTTCATTTTATTTCTAAGAAATTGCAAGCTATTTTTCTTTGTATACAAATATTTTTCTTGTTTAAAAAACTTTCACTCCCTATTAACACCTAGTGCCTAAATATAAATTAACTACACCAACTGATTGTTACATTCACAATCTTTAAATTCCACAAATTTAAACATGAATATTAATTTACCATTAGGTCCTGTACTTCTATTCTACATTCTATACTGTCAATTTAATTCACTGAGCATCTCTAACATCTTGAATGGATGTTTCCTCTTCAGTTTTTAAAGGGCAGAGTGCCTTGTGAACTTACTCGGAAGCTTTAGAGTTTTCACCTCATGTATGCATCTTGTGCACATGACCACATATTACTATAGTTACACACTTCATTTTATCTAAGAGTAAATATCATCATTGTTCTATAATCTATTTATTTTCTTTTATTTTCCTTTTTTAATACTCTAAATTATCATCTGTTTTTCCTATTTTTTCAGGGTGAAGCAAATTAAAAGTCTGCAGAACCAGTTATTCTTCACTTATACTTCAGTGACTTGTGATGGAGACATCCCCCAGCTGACCCTGACAGAAACCAATAAGCCCCTAAACAGTGCAATACAGCATTGTATGGACCCAAAAATTCACACCTCTAGCAACAGCGCAACAGAGACAAACAATACTCAGGCAGACTGAGTTGTTTTCAAATCTTCACTAGTTATATGCAGCTTTGTGGATATCACCACACCACTCTCTGTTTTGGTGTGCACACCAATCCCAGCCCTCAGAGGTACAGAGCAAGGCAGACAACAAAAATTCATTAATATTTCTACAGAGAAATTTGCTGGGACTGCTAAGAAGATAAAGGGATCCCAGGGACACTGGAAACAAACTAACTGGCAACGGATTGAGTTTCATGGGAGACATAAAAGGAAGAAGAGAAAGAAAGAACTGCTTACGGACTCATACACTGAAAGAGACATGGCAGAATTGTATTACGCAAATATTAAAATGCACGCATATTTGAACAGTCAACATGTATTTTAGTGACATAGCTTTTGGAGAATAAGAACATCTCATTTACTTCTCTAATGCAAGAAAACATAAAGCAGAGCAATAAAGTACATTATAGAATCACAGAATCAAATAGGTTGGAAGGGACCTCTGAGATCATCGAGTCCAACCTACGACCAAACACCACCATGTCAACTAGACCATGGCACTCAGTGCCACATTCAATCTTTTCTTAAACACCTCCAGGGACCGTGACTCCACCACATCCCTGGGCAGCTCATTCCAATGCTCAGTCACTCTTTCTGAGAAGAAATTCTTCCTGAAGTCCAACCTAAACCTCCCCTGGTGCAGCTAAAGACCGTATCCTCTTGTCTTACTGCTCGTTGCCTGGGAGAAGAGAATGACCCCCATCTGGCTACAATCTCCTTTCAGGTAGTTGAAGAGAGTGATGAGGTCTTCCCTGAGCCTCCTCTTCTCCAGACTAAACAACCCCAGCTCCCTCAGCCTCTCCTCATAGAACATGTGCTCCAGACCCTTTACTAGCCTTGATGCCCTTCTTTGGACTCACTCCAGCATCTCAGTGTCCTTCCTGAACTGAGGGGCCCAGAACTGGACACAGTACTCAAAGTGTGGCCTCTCCAGTGCTGAGCACAGGGGAAGAATCACTTCCCTGGTCCTGCTGGCCACACTGTTCCTGATGCAGGCCAGGATGTCATTGGCCTTCTTGGCCACCTGGGCACACTGCTGGCTCATGTTCAGCTTCCTGTCAATCCAAACTCCCTTTCTGCCTGGCTGCTCTCCAGCCACTCTCTGCCCAGCCTGCAGCGCTGCATGGGGATGCTGTGGCCAAAGTGCAGGACTCGGCACTTGGCCTTGTTGAACCTCACACCATTTAACGGCCAGGGGCATCAACCTCTCAAGAAAGAATTTTATCACACGTTACACAAATAAGCTTCACAATGAAGACAAAATCATAAGTAAATGTAAAAAAAAAAAAAATAAAAAACTGAGGAAATCTAGCTGCAAAAGAGATGGAAGAATGCAAGACTTAGGACATGAACTACGACATACAGAAGGGCAAACTAGGCTACTGAGCCTAGTATTAAATCACATAGTACATACCTTTAAAAAAGTTCTATTTTCATAGTTAAATATATATTTTTCTCAATCCAAACTGCTTTTCACAGCATCTGCATCATTACTGTACATTTGTACCTTAACTGGCTGGCAGAGCTGTTCCCTATTACAGACCATCTTCCTCCTGTTGTCATCGCTTTATCACTACATTCCAATTTCCAACCTTGGTGAGCAGGACTTCCCCACTTACCTCCAGAGCTCTCTTGTAGTCACCCAAATGAAATGCACAGTATCCAATCCAAAGGCTGGCATCCTCCTCCTGCTCACCCACTTGCTGTTTAAACTTTGTAGAGAATAAAGAATGTAAGAATTTTGTCAGCTGCCACACAGTTTCTACAGCCCCACAGACAACCAAAGCAATAGCAGGCTATCATATATCGCGGGTGGTTTGAGAGCTGTGGATGCTACTTGGGTGCAGCTGCTTTCACATTTCTGAAGGCAGCAGCAGGTAGCCCTCTCAGGCCAAACCTGGCTCTGCGAAGCGAGGGGCCACAGCTGCCGCGGTAGGGCCCGAAGGGTGCGGGAGGAGGCGAGGGGGACGCGAGGCAGGGGAAGGGCTCCCCTCGCCCCGCAGCCCTGCAAGCATCGGCCTCGCAACGACGGTACCGCTCGGAGACCGTCACCTCCAGCAAGGCGATCGCGCCGGTAAAGTCCCTCTGGGCCAAGAGTTCTTCCAGCTGCGGCACCTCCTTCCCTTTCTTCCTCCGTCTGTCTCCCGGCGGCGGGGTACCCCCCACGGCCGGCTTGGCCCGGGAGAGCATCTGGGCAAAGAGCAGAGCGGAGCCGGGTCAGAGCGGGCCCTCGCTCGGCGGCGCTCCTCGCTCCCCGCCCCTCGCCGCCCCCCTCTGCCTCCCGCCCCGCACCCTCCCGCCGCCCCTCACCATCTTGCGGCCGGGCCCGCACTCCGCGCTCCCACGGCGGCGGCGTCGCCGGGGTAACGGCGGGGCGGCGGAAGGCGGCGGCGAACAGGCGCCGGCTGCCCACCGGGTCCGCCCCCAGGGTTCCGCCTCTGCTGCGGCGGGTGGGCGGCCGTCCGGCAGCGCCCGTGGCACTGAGGGGCGGCCCCGCGGTCAGAATCGCGCTGGTTCCTCCCCAGGACTCCTAGGCTCTTCCTCTCCCTTCCTTTGGTCCTTCTCTTGAACATCCGGGTCTCGCATTTGTGCTACAAGAGAGCAATGCAACGCTACGGGCTTGGGGCAGAGCGGCTGGAAAGCCACTGGAGGTTTAGATCGGTTATTAGGAAAAAATTCTTCACTGGAAGGGTTGGTCAGACATTGGAATAGGTTCTCCAGGGGAGTGGTGGAATCACCATTCCTGGAGTGTTCTAAAGACATGTAGATGTGGCACTTAGGGACATGGGTAACTGAGGGACCTGGCAGTGTTAGGTTTATGGTTGGACTCGATGACCTTAGAGGTCTTTTCCAACCTTAATGATTCTATGACTGAAATTACAGGAAGGCCAATACTTTAAACTACTGCTGACAACTCAGCTAACCATAACACATGTCTATGGGCAAGACTAATGAGGTGTCCTTCCTTGAGAAGAAAATGTTTTTTAATGTTTGTATTAATAAATATGTCATCATACTGCAATCATCTGTAACATAGACCAGCAGTAAAGAACGGTGTGCTGCTGCTTCGGAGAGTGGATTCCATATTCACTGTCTCACAATCACTTCAACACGGCTCGACCCAGGGATGATGCACCCAGCTTGCAACAGTCTCCGAGAGGAGAGCTGGAGCCACTGGAGCCACGGGAGCACACCACCACCATGATGGTGCCCCTTGTTCATATATGTGCTTTCATACCACAGGCCATGAAAAAGGAAGGCAAATAATCCACTCGCCTACAAAGGATATCTCTGCAAGAAATTAAATTTTGGTTTGTCAGTCAAAGTGATAAAGAATGTGTGACAGTGATTTGGTCTCCTTTTATTAGCTCTTCTCTATTACTTAAGGTATTATTTCTGTCATGAGAAAACAAGCAAGCAGACAGTACAATTAGGCATGATTATTTTCTTTTTTTAAAGAAAAAGTAACTGAAAATATAATTTCACTACATCACTTTCTTACTTTTTTTTTTTGGTGTTTTCGTTTTGTTTTGTTTTAATATAGATTCTTTCACAAGATCCTGCTGTTCTAAGAATCAACAGCTAAAATATTAAATCAAATGGAAGAAAGCTCTCAGCTGCTCCACTGATTTCTCCCATTTCCCAGTGGCTCCCAAATTTGTTTGTAGTTGATCCAAAGCTAGGGAATGCATGAGAACTACCAGATGTGCAGTGCTACTGGCTTAGCTGTGGACACTGTGGACACTGTCAACAGAGATAAAAAATGATAGCAGATAAAAAGTGAAGTTGGCCAGAATATTTTTGGCATGTGTGGTGTAGAAATTATTATTTCTACACTAAAATAGGTGATGTTATAATCTTTTCCTTATATGAAACACTAAGATGACAATTAATAAATTAAAGACATGTCAAGAAGTTTGGCCACTCTATTATAATATTGGAAAACTGCTGCAGCTCTAACCTTCACCAGTGCCATTATCTTCAAGGCTGTGAGCTGTAAAATGATTAATGATCATGTTTATTTCCACAGAGAATTGCTGGGAGAATGGGAATTGACTTACACCGATGGCAGCGAAAGGGAAGTCATGCACCCATGACTAAACACCAAGATAAGCATCAGAGAGTGCAGTCAGTGTTTAAATAGAACATCAGAGAGTGGGAAGTGAGGTCTAAGAAAAGGTGAGAAAGGAGGGGAAGGAAATAAAAAAAGGGAGAGAAAGGAAAATCAGAAAGTGGAACAAAATTCATCATATAACCAAAGCAAGAGGTTATGACATGAGCTTTACATCAGCAACAGTCATGTGCTTCAATTTCAATAATGTCTGGGTAAGTTCATGTAAATTCAGTAATGATGCTTCACCATGTTCTGCGTCTTGTACCTGTGAAAATGCATTTGACAACATTTCAAGATAAATGATATGTAAAAGTGAGAGCAATTAAATGCTCCCCTGCTAAAGGTACAAAGGCAATTCCTTGAGATGAGAAAATGGGAAATAATACCTTTAAAAACAAAGAACTGGAAGAATATTTGCCTCTTTTTTTATGGTGTTAGCAACTTCTGAGGCTTATTCTACCCTAGACCACCCATGAGGAGAGAAGGTGAAATGCATAAGTTGATAAATCATGCGCACCTTTAATGCTTTTGCCTGATCTCTATGGCCCAGCTTAAGACAGCAAAGAGCACCCATATTGGGTAAAGACCTCCAAATAGTGAGATAAAGATTCGCAATTTTTATCTGTATTTTGGAAAGCGAAACTCTTTAGTTTTCACTGGTGTTTATGTCTGCGATTTCATGGATCTGTGGGAACTGCACCTTTAGAATTTTTCTGATACTTCCAGCACCCAACCTGTCATAACGATTCAGTCAAATTAATAAAAGTAACATAAAAGCTGTCCTCGTATTTGATTTCAGCATCACAGTTAGTTAAATTTTTAGAAGTTTATTAGTGTAGAATCAAGGGAGGGGTGGCAAGACAATCTACTGATCCAGCACAAGTCAGTGTCAGAACAGAAAATGCAATGCCTGGTTAGCTGGATCCACACAAACTTATCCTAGGCAGCAAGGCACATCACTGCAAGTGCCACATCCCAGAGAATGACGTTCTACTGGTTCAGGATGCGTGCTGATATATTTACACAGTATTCCACTGATTTACGGGATCAAGTGTGCACTAGCGTAAAGATCTCATAACTCCATCCCATCACATAGTATAAACATGTATTGTGTTTAATAAAAAAGAGTTTAGGAAAACTGAAGTATACATCCAAGACATAAATTCTTACACACTCAAGCCATTTACCTTTGTAAAGAAAAACAGAAAAAATGTTTGCACATTATGGGTAGCTTATATTTGTCGCTTGACAGAGCTGTATCCTTCTGAGTCTAGAACAGAGGCAAGTCCTTATGCTGAAAGGAAAAATGTCTTGTCCCTCTGGAAACAAAGTCCTTTACGAAAAGAAAACAGTAGTTAAGAGGAAAGACTTCTTACTATTTATTTTGGTAGTATAGAAGTTACTTGGATGAATAATGCATCACAATGTGTATGTGTTGGGAAAGGGTTAAAAGGAAGAAGGCTTTCTTAATTGAGCTAGATATTGATGACGCACCGCATACTTAGCTTCATCTTCTGATATGTGCCAACATAGATCAATGGGAGGATGGGGCCACCGCCCAAGCTGCTGGGAGTATGATGCAATTCCAATTACAACTTTTCTTATCCTTGTGTGTAGTTTTCCTTTTACTAGATTGTTAACTTCTAATGAGAACAGTCAGTCCTTTGCAGTGTAATTTCATTGTAATCTGTGTCAGCAACTAAACTGTGGCAGCTAATTATGGCAGCAGTCTAAACTCTCAATAACGCATGGGAATAGCAATATTATCAGGATCAGGGCTGTACTATCAGGATCATGCATCACATGACCCACGTGTTTATAAGCCTTGTTGCTAATCAGTAGATGGTTCCAGTCCCAAAGAATAATGCTTTCAAAATATTTCTTTATATTCTTGTGTAGTAAATGAGAAAAAAAAAGATCAGTTCCGAAAAATCCACATAGCTGCTATGCAGCTGCTATACATGTATACTATATCCATGTATACAGCTGTTATATATGTGTATGTATATTATACAGTTAAATTCATAATAATTTACATTACTGTCTTCTAAATCTGGATTGTAGAAGTATTGGAAAAATATTTTAAAAGACAGAAAAACATTATTTCATGTCCTTGATCTTCTCTCTAATACTGAAAATTAAAGAAGACATCTTTATACTCTCCAGTTAGTTAGTACTATTGGTACCAATTACTACAAGTAGCAGGCTGACTGACTGGGACATCTTATACCTTCACCTAATTCTTTGGCTTCTTTGAGTTTTCTGGAATTTTCATTCCGTATCTTCTATTTTCTTTTCTATGAGTGGCCAAGTGGAAATAATGAATTGTAATTAAGTACAAAATAGATCAGGGTGCATGCCGGTAAAAAGATCCTAGAAATGAATGTGGTAAAAGACAACGCATCATACAGTTGCAGTTTTACAATATGAACGGTATAGGCAAAGGAACTCTCTGGTGCCCAGGCTGGTCTATCATTCCCATTCTTCAAGAGTTTCAGACTCTGCACAAAAAAGGAGAAGCCACTGAAATGAGGAAAGCCCTGTCACATCCACCCTTAAAAAAAGAGCTGGAAAATGTTCTGTAAAGCACTATCTTACACAGGCCAAAAGACTTAGAGGAACAAATCTTTGGAATTTTTTGCTCTTCTTTTTCCCTATCTGAGCGTCCTTGAATATTCCAGAAGACTGAGAGAATTTGTAGTTTTAGGTCAGGAAGTCAGTGCTGGTTATCAGTTTCAAATGATATCTCATTGTTTATTATCCAATAAAAGAGAAAGCAGAACAAACACAGTGCTTTAAAGTGCTGTAGAACCAGATACTAAAAGTCACTTTTCACTAAAACCGATGTTAAAGTTCTCTGGTGAGTTGAGTTGGTATTTCTAATCCAACTCAGATTGTAAGAACACCCACAGAGAACTATTACAGTGTTTTGTACCTATGCAATGTGTGCCCAAGTAATGTTGTTGGTGGTGAGGGACTGCATTTTGTCTTCAGAGAAATAAATACAGGGCCTGCCTATCTGAATTTTTGTTGTCCCCGTGCTTCTGAAGGCAAAATAAGTGATAAACTACAGGGTTTGTATTCAGTGATTCAAGGGGAGACCTCCATCAGCTGTTGGAGTTGTTGAACTCAGCTGATGTTCATTTAAGATCTGACTTTTTGGATAGACACTTGCACAGATAGTAAAAATGTGTAATGGGATCTTTTTCACCTTTCTGACAAGATAATAATAACAGTAGCTGATGCCTAGAAACCACAGATAGAAAGGATGCACGGGGGATGCCAGATGCAGTCTCTTAGCACCTTATTCCTTAGGTGGTGATTAAGCCCTGCCACTTTTAAGAGAGAATAAGTAGTTCTAGAAGATGTGCTTTAAAGATGTTTTTGGGATAAACTTTGTGGGTTGTCAGGAGAGGTTACCTTAGGCAGGATATTGCTGGTGTTTGAATCTCTTGCTCTGCTTCTCCATGTCATCACATTCTTTGACAGGAAGGCAGAGTTATTTGCATTTGCCTTCAGGAAGCTTCCATTACCTGTAGTTCTGTTGTAAGCCAGTATTTCTAGTTAAAGCTGCAGTTGCCCATAGGAGTCAAAAACATAGTTTTGACTATTTGACTTATTTGACTTAATATAAAGACATAATTTGACTTTTGGGTTTCTGAACTGTATCCTTCACTGACTAATCTTTGAAGTGTGAGAGCTAGCTCACAGTTGGAGAAAAGTTACTGAGATAGTGGAGGCAGTGCCTTGGAGAGATATGGAAAATTTTTTGGGGTATCTGTCTGGTGTGTATCACTGGTAACCTCTTGGGTTTATAGACGGATAGATTAGACATTATGAAAGAATTAGAGGAAGTTGTCTGGGGTCCTTGGGGACCTGTTCTGCAGACAGAACACTATGAATGGACTGGCACTGCTGTCTGGCACAGGCAGCAACAAACACAAACATACAGAATCTTTTGTTTTGCTTGTGGCAGGTCCATCAAATTTTGTGCTTTACACATCTGACTCATTCATTTACTTTTTCTTCTCTCCACCCTCACGATCATCTATAATATCAGTAACTCTCCTGTTTACAGTACAGCGCCACAGCTTTTCTTTGTCTCTCTTATCCCATGAAGCAGATGTTACTGATCAGTCTGCCAGGCAACTGTGTTTGATGTCCAAAGCCCCAAGGTACACGGGACAGTTCGGCAGGTTTCAGGGAGAGCTTGCTTCATCCCACCTGCTGCCTTGTGCCGCACCCCCTTCTGCTCCACGTCACTGGATGCTCAAGGCGTGCTCCCATCTTGGGACTTGGCATTGAGAGACTATACACACCAGAAAATTAGAAAGTTGAGAAGTCAAAAATTAATTCATACCATGTTCTGTCTGGGGACTCCCTGGGGCACTGTGAAGGGATGGGGTAAGGGAGAGAGTAAAAAGAAATGCTGTGCTAAGGCTATGGTCGATTCCACCTTTTGTTTTTAAAGGACAGTTTTAAGCTGCTGTGAAAACCAAATAAATACATTAGTAGATACAAAGCCAGGGAGACCTCAGTGCCATTACGTACTCCCTGTGTGACCAGGAAACTCAGTTCTAGTTGCATTATCCATGCTGTATGTTTCTCTCAGATAGGCTATAAAGAGTATAAAAATGCAAATCCTGCTCTGCTGAAGTTGATGACAAATCTTTTATTGACTTATATGGCATAAGTTTCAAGGACTTTGGAAATACCTATAAAACAGGCCAGTGATGAGCAGATGATCTCTGCTAGAAAAGCTATATTCTATTCTCAGTCTGTGGCTCTAGCCAGCCATACTAGTCCAGATGTTTACATGGCAGGCTGCTAATTTAGAATTAAAGTATTACTAATTACAAATACTAGATTAGATATGCTGAGGTGTTCAGGATCTACTTTTAAATGCTGAATCACGATCTTCTCTGGATATAAGAAAGATTCGAGAAATAATAATTCAGTATTAAAATGGAATCATAGAAAAAGATCTGTGCAAATATATTTGAAGTGTATTCAGCACCTTTTAAATATAGGCTTTGAAAGAAATAATAAAATTGGTATTGTTGTTTTGGTTTCGGTCTTCCTTTCATTCTACCCACCTTTCCTGAGACCATTCTCAGGAAAACTACTCAGGAAAGCCCTACCTGGGAACAACACTCTGGTGCCCTTTAATGTGTGCCTTTTAGGGATGCCATTTAAAATTTAGTTTGGTCACACAGGCCTGAGATGCAACCTTCACCTTTGCCAATCCTTACCTGATGCAAGAGGTTCATCACATAAAGTATGAATATTTTGGCCCCCCATTTGAGGAGCCATCTGATAAGGTGGGAATAGGCAACGAGAGCCATGCTGCCTGGGAGCAACACATCTGGGGCAGACCTGGGGCACTTTGGTGCGCGGTGGTGGGAGAGTATGAGTGGACAAGCTTTGTGCTGAGCCTGTAAGTAGAAATGAAGGCTTTGGTCTGAAGGACTGCAAGTTGGACATTTTTACCAACATAAAAAGTACTTCAATATTATAAGCTAAAGGAATGAAATTGGTAACTTATCACAGAAGAAAATCCCTTGATTTATGAGTTCAACCTGCAGAGATGTTGTGGCCATGTAATCAGAGATGTAGGACAATGCAAACGTGAAGTAACTATCTGTTTTCCTCTAGGCTTTAACAGACCTTATATTTTATTTCCATTTTAAAGAGTTGTCTTTACAGTCCATTAGTCCCCTCCTCTTTCTCAGATTATCCCTGTGGTGAAGAGTTAGTGCACTTATCAGGCAAGGTTTCTGGTAATGTTTCAGTTTTATAGCCTCAGCCTTTCCATGAGCAAACATTCACAGCAACCTTTAGCCTCTCTCCTTTCCTGAGTTTTCCTGTTGCTAGTTTTTCACCTTCAAGTGCCATCTAGTACACCAGAGGAGCGGGCATAGGTGAAAGCAGGGAAGTGGATAGGGAAGTGCCAAAGAGAAGGATCCTACAATCTTTGAATCTATGGAGTGGAGGTCTCTTTCATTCTATCTCTGAACAAAACCAGTGTAGATTATCTGAAAGAAAGAGAGTTGGAAGAGAAAAAGAAATGAGAGGGAACTCACAATGGGTCTAAACTGAGCAATAATGAAGCAACGGATTTTGGTTCTGGCCATTTGGCCTTTGTTTTCCTCACTCCATCTGCTGCAGCAAGTTGGTTCAAATCGGTGTAGCAACAACAATTATACAATCAATGTGATGCTCATGAATTACTCAGACTTTCCATCAAGTACTGAAAGTTTGAAAGAAGCTGTGAAACAAGCCTTGGAATGGGTACAAAATGAATTCCAGACAGCAGGTAAGACAACGGGTTTGGTTACCCCTCTCTTGCTATAGTTTCTTGTTACACTTGTGTCACAGCATCTGACCTTCAGCAAGCTGTTCCTCGGACAGGCTCCTTGCCTGTCTGTTCATCTTACAGAGATCTTACAGAAATAATGACCTCTCTCTGTAAAAGTAGAAGTGCTGTACAGATGGGCAGAGCCATATAAGTTTTCATGGTGTTTTGGGAGACCCTGCATGCTTTTCTGCAGATGTTCAGTTGGATTTGGGAATATGGGAATTGCTGAACTGGATCAAAGACCAGTGATCAGTCTAGTTCAGTAACTGGGATGCCCTTGCTTCCTCTCCTGACTGGATTAGTCTCTACTTTCTGAAAAGAATTTTCCTCTTGATCCCATGTTTTGATCACATCATGACCTGAAGTGTGAGAAATCTACAGTCCACGTGTTTTTCCTTCATTTAGAGTCATGATGCTTTTATTTATTTTGATATCTTAGCTCTCCTTGCAATATCATCAATCTACTGTCACCCTCTAGAACACTATGGGGAAAAAGAGTTTTCAAAGAAATATTATTTCCCGCAGAGCCTTGAAAAATATCTCTAGCAATGGCCAAGACTAAAAGTACTTTGTACTGAAAGTATTAACATTCATCAGAAGTCACTCATCAGAAGTCAGCAGTCCACACTGGAGCAAATTTTCTGTGTGATGGACTCACACCCATAGTAGTAGGGGTTAGGTCTTAGGTGGACTTTGTAGAACCTTTCTGCTGGGAGATCACCAGCAGTAAGACTGCTCAGACCTGCGGCAGAAGAAGTGGGATAATAGCATATTAGTTGTTTTATGCAACTCATGACACTGTTTATTTTTATGTTTGCATCAGGAGAAAATGTTACAGTTAATGCCACCTTCCACACCTTTGCCTCATCACTCTATGTCTCACAAGGCTGTCGTACTAGCACCTGTGAAGGTGTGGAACTCATGAAGACATTTTATGTGAGTAGGAAATTTCTTTTGTTCTGTGTGTGTGTGCATGTATGTCTCTGCCTTTCCTTATTAACTTTTCATTCTCTTGTTCAGTTCCAAACAAATCTGACAGAGAAATGAAGTTTTCAAAGAGAAAAAGTTTCCTGTATGTTTTGTGAAAGGAAGTAGGTAAATACTGCAGAGAGATTCTATGAATGCTTCAGCTTCAGGCTCCTTTTCCTATGCTTAAGTTATCCTCTTTTTTATATCTGCACAGCTCTTTGTGTGGAGACACAGCCAAAGCAATCCATTAAAAACCATCAAAAACTAAAAAAAAAAACAACCAAAAAAACCCACCCCCAAACCAACCCAAACACTCAAACAGCCCAAGCAGAGCAAAAAGGTCCATTTCCAATTGTATCAGAGCCTGATCTGGTTCACCGTGTGTTTACATAATACACAAAAGAAAGAGCTGTGGTGAAGATGGGAACATGTGAGCAGAGAAATCATTAAGCTGGCACTGTTACCCATGAAAGGGGTATGGAACTTTGTCCAAAGGGCAAAGATGAAGTGCTTGCTTCTCACTAAGAGATCACAGAAATCACATGAGAGAAACTATGTGAATACCTTAATATAAGGAAAAGCTTCAGTTGGAATTGGTGCATTTCAGGAAGCTGTGTTTCACTGGATTTTCTCACCTTTGAGTGAAACTTTGTCAATCCCATGTGAATTCTCAAGTCTACCAATCCATGAGCACATACTATACCTTTGCTAAGAAACTGTCCCTCATGACTGTAGTGGGTTGATCTCGGCTGATGCCAGGTACCCACTAAAGCCACTTTCTCACTCTCCCTCTGGACAACTGGACAGAGGAGAGAGAAAAAAAGCAGCTAAGGATTCATGAGTTGAGATAACAGCTGGGAGAGGTCACTTACTGATTACCTTCATGGCCAAAACAGACTCAAAGTGGGGGTATTATTTAAATTTATTACTAACAGGATAAGAGCTGAAGAGTGAGAAATAAAACAGTCTCAACACCTTCCTCCCGTCCCTCCCTCCTCCCCCCCAGTGGTGCAGGGGGATGGGGAATGGGGGTTACGGTCAGTTGTTGTTTCTGCTGCTGCTCAGGAGAGGAGTCCTTCCCCTGTTCCCCTGTTCCCATGGGGTCCTTGATGGACCTCTCCAGTGTGAGTCCATCCCTCAGGCAGCAGTTCTTCCCAAACTGCTATCCCATGGGGCACTCCTCCATGGGGTGCAGTCCTTCACAGATGAGCTGTACTCAGCCACAGAAAGCCACTACAATGACACATAAAGATACTGGTCAGGCCTTATTTGGTGGTCAGGAAAGGGTTTTTGGTTTTTTTTAATACTAGCTTTATATGCATGTAAGTAATAATTTTTCTGATACACAGTACCTTGTAATTCCAGCACCCTGTCTTCTGCAAATGCAAACACTGCTGGAGTTTGTAATTTCAAATGTGCAATTATAACAACATTTCAATCGTAACTCACTGTCTATCTCTTAATGAAGGTCTTACTCACAGAAGCTATTTTGTCCTCTGCCTTTTTTTGGGTTTCTGTGATTTCTTCCTTCTCTACTCTTTTAAACTTTCTGTAGCTCCTTCCCTACTCTTTTCTGGCTTTTTCTAGATATATTCTGTGACTACTCAAATCCTAAAATTTTCTTCATTCTCCTATCCTCCTCTTTCTGCCAGTTCTCTGCACTGTCCCCAAATGACCTTTTGATCCCTTGCAGAACACTGACAAACTTGGCTGTGCTGTCATAGGGCCCGCTTGCACTTATGCCACCTTCCAAATGGTCTCGTAAGTACCACCTCTTCCCCCTAATGTTGTGATGTTAAAGATATCAGTTTCTGAGCAAAGTTGCTTTGTGAACAACAAACCTGCAGAGATATTGGGGTTTAGAATACTTGGGACACCTCGAAGTCTACAGTCAAGGCAGTAAGACTCTTATGCATAGCCACTATGTTTGGTAGGGTGAAGAAAATCCCCTTCCAAAGGCCACCGATGAAATCCCAGTGATAGCAGGAAACTTATAATTCCTCACAGTATCGATTGATGAGGATTCAAAAGGTGTAACTCTTTAGCAGCTGCAGCAGATAAGGGTTGTAAGCTTGAGGCATGTAGACATTGCAGTACTGCAGCAACAGGGCTCCTTTTGGGTGGGTGTTCAGTCATTGAGAGGGGCCTGAGTTATATGTGCCAAGAGAAGATCCAAAAACCCTAACTATCTTCAGTAAAGAGTGTTTGGATAGGAAGCAGACAGTTCCATCCAAACTCTTCTGCCTGAGCAAGCATTCCTGAAGAATGAATCTCTACTATTGTCTTAGATGTGAACATGTATGGTATATTATATTATACCACACATTAATATGTTCATTCTCAGATATTAGCAAAAGTGTATGGACATTTACAAATGAAATAGTCTACTCTATTCTGTTCTATTCTAAGTCTGGCAGAAAAATGTCTGTTTATTTAGTGAAATACCCTCCTGGCACTACTTATTACATCATCTCTGTCTGTTTCTGTTGCAACAAGTATAAACCCTGTAATTTGGTAAATGCACTTCACCTGGAAAATAAAGTTTTGTCACAATAATGCCAGTAACTCCGTGACATTTTCTGTGACATAAAAAAACACCATACAAGAACTGAAATATTTTGAGCCTAGTCTGATCAGATCGCAGCATCCAGGAAAATACTTTTATCTTTAAAAGCTTATTGTTTCTGTGTATAAAAATATCTTTCTTTCACAAGTTTCTTGTCAGCAGAGGGTTGTGTTTTTTCTCCCTGACTGCTGATGTTGTACAGCTCCTAAAATATGCCATAGTGAAATGAAAGAATTTTTCCTTTGAGTTGTAGGAGTAAAGCTTTTTTGATGGAAAAAAGCTGTCACCCTGCAGCACTGTCCCAATAATGAGATTAAATCCATCCCATGTTAATGGCAGCCAGGGAGCAGAAGCAGATAGTTTCTTGAGCCTTTGGACTCCTGTCACAACCCTTGGGACTGAAATGGTGCATGGTACTCAAAAGGGCATGGGTAGTTGGAGACAGTGAGAGAAGATGCCTGGACCAGTTCAACAGGGCTTTTTGGTACCAGTACAGACTTGAAATCTGTTTGTGTTTTTGAGGAGCGTTCTGTTTCAGGTTCAAATTGCTGTTAAGCTAATGCAGGGAACAAGAGGAGAGGGACTTGAGGATGGACATCAGGTGGCAACTGCCTTAGTGCAACAGCAATCTGTTCAGACTTGTCCTCTTATCTCTTCCTTCAGACTTGAAACATTAGTGAACCCGCCTCTGATCTCTGTAGGGAGTTTTGGACTGTCCTGTGACTACAAAGTAAACCTAACCCGCCTTCTGACTCCAGCCAGGAAAGTGATCGATTTCTTCTATTATTTTTGGAAAGATTCTCAGCTGCCGTTCAAAACCACGACCTGGGAATCTGTCTACATTTACAAGAGGACTGAAGCCTCAGAGGCATGCCTCTGGTAAGATCTGGATCCACCTCTGACCCAACTGTTGATAAACGCTGTCTCCACCCTCGGACATGGTTCTTATGAGCTGTTCTTTGAGTCCTACACTTGGGAGGTGCCTTACAACTACCAGAGAATGAGAGAAGGAAAAGATGAATTATACCCTTTAGCTGTAGTGCATATCTGAAGGTTTCAATTAGTTTTTTTTAAATATTCTCAAGCCTTGACTTTTCCTGTGGACAGCATTGCCCACATGTTCTCTCTGATGGAAATACCTGTTTATGGCCTCTTTGATATAAAAAATGTGTCATGAGAGGCTCCTCCATCAGGTTCTCCATAGATGTCTTTTTAGGTCAGGGGTCTTACCAAGCTCTTACAATGTTTCTCCACATTAATGGCTTCAATCTATGGCACAATTGTTACTCTAAAACATTGTCAGTGTTCAAACTATATCTTTCTTCAGACAAAGTAACCTGAGTGATTGCAGAGATGTGCTCTCACCAGTTTGGAGCAAAGGAGACAGTTTTCACTTTGTGACCCAAAACAGCAGCCTGTGTTTGATTCTCAAGAATGCTGGGATTTCTCCTTGCCTGAAAACAAAGGCTGGTTTTAGACAAATAGACTCTTTAATATGCTGATATTTATAATTACTTTTCTATTATTGAGTCTTATTGAAGCTCATGTGACTGTTTCTATGCTTCTTTGATTTTTTCCACCAATTTTGAGATATTAAATACTGATTAATTAAAAAAAAAAAATCTAATTTTTCCTACTAGTTCTATAAATGTAGCTCAAAGGCAGCAAAAAATTAATGGAAATAACTGTTACATATATTTCTAATTAATAACCTTAGGAACTTGCAGAATTTTAAGTAAAATTTATTACTCTATTGGCTTCAGAGTGATATAAGGATATATTTATGGAATACTTTGGATACAGTATTTAAAATATTTTTTTTCTGAATTAAAGGACCTAAAAAGTGATCTCCATTTCACTCCTTTGTAGGTATTTAGGGACTTTTATTGTTTCCTTCTTTCTTAGTATAGATAGCAACTTGATCACATGATGTAATTGCCACGATTACCTTTCTTTGATGTTTTGAAATATCAGTGCACTTCACTTATCTCTTACTACAATCCCTATTCCTCCATGTTTGCAGCTATAATTGCCAACACACTACACACACTAGCTAAATCCCTTTAATCCTGCAGGTTTCATACTTTTCAGGGAAGTAATTGTATGTGTTATTTCTTATCTCTCCAAGCATTTCTTATCTTGCCTTTATTACTAATTCTGTTCAAGACCTTCTTTATGACTTCAGAATTGTTCAGACTCCTTTATTGCTGAATTAACAAAAAGAATTTAAAATTAATTTTGTATCTCTGCCCATTTTTCATGCTAATTTAATCGTAAAAATGCATCTCATTCTCCTTTAGTAGAAACTGTAAACTTGAGGGGTTTTGAACAGTCTAATTTAAAAAGAACCCTTTTGCCTAAAGCACAGGTTACACTGTGTGGGCTAATTGTTTTTCCCATAGATGTATAAAAACAAGTGAATACCCACAGTGATAGTAAAATCAGTTTATGTTTCAACTGTGCATATGTTCCTGTAAATTAATGGTTAATGATTCTGTTCCTGGAAAAAAAATTAAATAAAAAGGGAAGCAAAAGATATTTAGTAGTTCTTAGGACTAGGATCTCAGTGCTGGTTGGTCAAAAGTTACACAGTTTAAAAACACAGAAAGTTCTCTTCATTTTCCCTCTGCAGTAACTTTATTTCAGACAGAATTTTTCTTCTCAGACACAATATGTTGAAGAAAGAATAGAATTTAGGAGTTGAGTGTTTTTCCTTAATCTTTTAGCAAGCTTTTACTCACTTGGTTGCTTTTTTTGCTGTGGTCATTTTTCCCTTAAAGTTTTATCTGACTCTGTATAGGCTTTTTTGTTACTACGTTCCTTCCTTTGCTTCTCTCACAATCAGGGTACATGTGTGCTTTTTATCTTTGCTCTCTCTGCAGTTCCTATCTACTCAGTTGAACCTTCACATGTGTCTTCTAAGATGACGACTTCCTGGCTCTGCTTCCCTGTTAGTTTGACTTACTGTAATTTCCCCATATCTCTGGGTTTTTTCCTTAATTGTTAATGTCTCGTTACATCATTTGTGTACGAGGCTCAAATACCTCTGGTTGACTTTCCAAGCACTTCCGCGTCTTTCATGTCATGTATGGATTTTCTTGCTTTTATTGCTGCAGAAAAGGTTTCATGCCAGCTTATAAACACTCTTGTGTGCTGTAAATCAGCCTATCTTGCACTGTGGCTGATTTAGGAGAATGTGAGAAGTTAGCAATTTTCTTAAAATATCTTTGCTCCCTTGTGTCAGGTACATGAATGCTTTAGAGGCTGGAATCACAGAGTTCTCCAAAAAACTGAAGTTCAAGGACATTTTAAGGACTCCAGAGCAGCTGAAAAGTACTGTGAAAAATCCAAAGCGGAAAAGCAATGGTAAGGAGGGGCTGAGGGTGCACTGTCCTTGCAAGTAGGTTACTTCTCCCAGGAAATCATACCTACCCCTTAGTTAGGTTTTAGGAGTAGCCTGTCACCAGGCACGGTGGAAACACCAATATACCATTTCACATGGATATAAACATAAAATGGCACAGCATTCTAGATTCCTCTCTCCACCCCCATAAAATATGGGGGAATATCGTGGTTCCAGAGAGCTTCTGGGGTGAATTATCCCATTTAGGCACAAGCCCCTTTTTGTGAAAAATTCAGAAATCCAGGAATCACAACTTCTTCTAAGAAGGGCTTTAAATACTAGAGGAATATAGATACTATAAGCTCTCTATCATTCATGTGTTTGTAGCCCTGGTACATATGGGCCTCATTTTGCTATCAAGGGGCACTTATGCTGGAAATGACTCATCTAAACTAGGAAAAATGGATAAATAAATACCTCATCTTCTCTTAAGACTAAGCGCCTGGCATCAGCAGGCCAAGTGAGTGTGAGAGTAAACAAGCTAATTGTAAACCATTACTTGAATGCCATTTAACCTAGAAATGTTCATATTCAGTAGTCCATATTGCATCAGAACTGCTAATGCTTATTTGAGTGAGATAATGGTAATGCTCTGGTGCAGTCAGACAGAAAATGATGCAGGTGTTCAGGCGCCTTTTACTACTTACCCTCAAATATCCTGGTCTTACTGCAGAGAGGCCGTAGCTCTGTGCCTGGGTCCCAGCATAGCACAAGACAGATAATGTGCCTTAGCCCAGAATTGCTCTACTGCCTGCTACTCAAACATGGGGGAGCAGGCAAATATCCTCTCCTTGTCTGTACCTCTCACCAATCTGTCTCCATTTTTTCCCAATCTGTAGTGATCATCATGTGTGGCTCTCCAGAGGATGTCAGGAAAGACCTAGGGACGGGGAAAGTGGATAATGACATTGTTATCATCCTGATAGATCTCTTCAAGTAAAGTATCACCTTTGCTTTTCCTCTTTTCTCTGCAGTTTGCTGATGGATACAGATAACGGAAATAGTCTGAGTAGAACTGTTTTGTTGAAGAAATGCTCTTTCACAAATTGTGCTCTATTGCCACATTTCCTCATGTCTTGCCATTTATCTAAGCTGCTTAGTATTTAATTCGTGGCACATCCTCTACAACATTCCCTGTATTTCATGGAATATTTTTCTAAGGCAGTGACAGAGCAGCTTGGGGTAATTCCTCAGTGTAGGAAGCCAGGAGAGAAGCACAGAACCCAAAGTCAGAATGGTGATGAGCTGTTTATATGAGATATCGTACATTTTTCATACACTCTGCCCAACCAGACAACTATGAAAATGTGATTTACAGATTCCTCTAGGCTCCATTTGTTCCATTTTTAAATTATTGAAAAGAGTGATACAACTGTTTTTCCACTCTATAACTCTTGCACTTTATAACTATCTCTTCAACATCTTTATAAGTACCTAAATCTAACTTTTCAGAGAAGTTTCTTAGTATACAACCTAAGTTTTCTGTTGTTTAATTTCCTCTTTTGCTAATCACAGAAATTTTTTTAGATGAGGATTGACATAAACTGGCCTTATCAATGGTAGCCTCAAAAGCTTTGGCTGTATATGAGGACCAAGAGCTGATCTTTGGCCCTAAGCCTAAGACACAGCACAGCTCACATCTGTATGGCTGTGTGTAGATGTCCAAACTGGGTGTTTTGGATATGCCTCCAGTTGCCATAGCAAGTCACGGTCTAGGAGAAAGTTAACTGGCTAAAAACATGCCTGGGACTGTGCTGGCAGCATAATGGATGGATGATGACAAGGCAACTGTATGTGCCCATGTCTTGATTTTACTTATTTCACTGTCGGTGTAGCAAAAAGAATCCATGAACTTCTAGGGCCTGTGGAACTTCCCAGCCCTCATGTCTAAAGCTGACCTTGTCAAGTCAGCGCTGAGGAACTTTGGATTAATGACTTCAGATATTTAAGCTTTGGGTCCAAACTGGATCCTGTGGTTCAGGTTCTAACAGGATCTTCTCTGTCCTGTACACTTTCAGGTTCACCATATATATTTTTCAGAAGGACCTCTAAGAGCTTTAGGCATTCCACCCTTTTATCCAGGCTCTAGGAATCCCCAGTTGCTTTTTCTGAGTCAGGTGGCCACAGTTCCTGTTTCTTTGCAAATGCACAATGAGGACTCTGTATGTGGGTGCTTTAACTTACTGGTGTTGCATGTATAATTGTTACATTAGGTCAGGGTGATTAGGGCCTGCTCTGCTGTGATATGCATCTTTCTGAGACTACCCAGTCACATCAGCCTGTTTTATACGCTGCCCTCCTTTAATTTGCTACATACCCCTGATTTTGCTGATATCTCAAATCATGTTATTTTTCTTAAAACAAACAAAATACAGACAAGTGTTAGATGAAAACTCAAGCTATAGGTGAGAGAGTAGACAAAGTCCTGTGCTTCTCCAGGAGTGAAGTCCCTCCAACAAAGTGACAGATTTAAATTTTCTTCAGCTGTGAGCCATCTAGCAGCCAGGACACAAACATAGTCTTTAAGCTGCCCTCGGGAAAGGTGGGATGGTGTAGGATTATCCGGCCTGGCGAAGTCTAATGAAGTGTCCTTTTCAGCTGGCTAGTTCAGTCCAAGCCTGGATGAAAACCACTTTGAAATTCTTTAGGGTGAAAAGTGCAATGTAAAACTCAGAAAGTTCATAGAAAGGCAGGCTCTGGTGTCAGAATCCCTTTAGATGACCTTGGAGCAGAGTCTGTGGTCTCCAGAAAGTCTTAATACAGTACTGACTGAGAAAATAAAAGGATGATCAAACATGAATAATGAGAGAAGGCTCATACAATTATTTTCTTTTTATGGATCTAGCTATAGCAATGACAGTTGTTGCCACTTGACACTAATATCTATTGCTAAATTCCTCTTTAATATGTGAGTCCAGTGGTGGCCAGTTTGTGAAGCACTTCCAGATGGCCTGACAGGGTGATGAAACAAAAGATACCTGAAAGCTACAACATCTTCTGCTTGTTCTAGCATAGTTTTCAAGCTCACACAGTCTCCTCTGATTTTCCTATCTCACTGAATTAAACAAATAAATCAGTAAGCTGCTCTATGCACCTCTCTGATTGTTTCATGCCCTCCTGTTAAATGCTTTAAGTGCAAATCCTGCTGTGCTCAGTTCTAGCAGAAAATACCAGAATTAGAGGAACATGCAAAAGAGTGCAGAAGAGGTCAGAAACAGGCATAATAACATGAAGAAACTATGATTGCAGTATTGTGGATTCCAAGAAGAGATTGATTTTTAATAAATATAAATTCTGCTTGAAAAAAAAAAAAGAGGAAATAGACAGGGCAGAAAACAAACAGTTACAATAATAACACTAATTTGCTGCAACCCTTGAGAGTCAGATTGCCAGTTCTCCTTAATATTACCTTTTAATATATTTAAGCACAAAAGCTGGCATCAGGGAACAAACAATATAGAGTTGTATGCATGATGAACTCTTATTTTTAGAATTACTGTTTTAACCTGTTAAACAACAGTGCCATTGGGAAGAGGCGAGTGATTCTGTTGTGGATACCACTGGCCCTGTTGTTGAGTGTTTGCGGTGTTCTTGTGCTTTGCTTTGCAGTAACACGTACTTCAGGATGAACAGCTCAGCTGACTACATGCGGAATGTCCTTGTCCTGACTCTGCCACCAGCTAATTACAGCTCCAATACTATAACTAGAGACTACATAGAGAGAGAGGATGACATCCTGGTAACTACACTGTTTTATATGTGATTATTGCATTCAGTTCGTTCATGTTCATGCACTAGGAAATGAAACCTAAAAATTCCCTGTCACGCTTCCATGCTGGTATCGCAGATTGACATTTTGTCCCGATGTTATGTTGTAAAAATATAGTATTGCAAGGCAAACATGCAGGCTGTCATATTTCTACTTTGTGAAGTTCAACTCAAGCTTTTTATTTGGTCAAGTGCCATATTCACAGGGCATGAGGGAGACTTATAGGTACATGGCTTTCTGACTCCACTTCTGAGTGACTGACAATCTTACAGGCATCACTCAAGAAAGTTCTTTATATGTAATTGAGATGTGAGCATGGAAAGTTCAGAACTAGGAACTGTTCACTGATTTCTTTGTGCAGGTATGTCGAAGAGGTGACAACCACTGCAGTTTCTGTCCAGGGGCTTTCCAGATAAACTTCATAACCAGGAACCTTTTTTTTTTTTCTGTTGGAAATATGTAATTTTTTTTTTATTTCCAGAAAAGCAGGAACTATAGAAATGCTGTATCTGTTTAGTGAAACTGATACTCCTGCCACCTGCGTAGGAACCAGGCCCTTCATGAAGAGTTCCTCACAGGATTTGTGGCTTTGAGCTCCAGCTCTCCAGCAGGCAGCCTGAAGCTTCTGGCTGGATTTACAGGGCTTCTAGATCCCCCAGCCTGGGCTCAAATGCTTTTTGGGTGCCAGCTCTACGGCAGGCTGCTGGAAATCTGGCACAGCTCCTTGCCCCTTAGCTGTGGCCATCTGGAAGCCCAGACTTGCTGGCACTGCACCAAATTATCTGCACAGAAAGCCTAAATCCAAAGCCAAGGTCTTTGGGACACACTGAGCAGAGCAGACCTGTCAAGAACTTAGAGTGTAGGATTTCTTGAATCCTTTGCACCAGGATCAGCATGCCAGAACTTTATGTTGGTCTCTTATAACATCACCTCCCTGTCTTTACACACCAAACATATATTTTGTTTACCTTTATTTTTATATATATATATTTTGTTTTACCTTTATATTTACCTTTATTTTTCCAAGTGAGAACACTGATGTGGCATTGGTCATCTACTCAGTTTCAGCAGATTCTTGTCTTCCATGCTGGAGTTTCTGCCAAACACAGACAGCCAAAGTTATTGTAGCTTTAAGGCAGAATCATGAACTCTCAAACTGCCGTTTTTCTTTTTCTTTTGTTCTAGATGGACGATGACTTTCTTGCTGGCTATTTTAATGCAGTCTTGATGTTTGGGCATACTCTCAAGAAACTTATTGTCTCCCAGAGCCAAGTGTCACCTCTCAGTTTAATCAAAGGATTCCGAAATACCACTTTTGAAGGTACAGTAAGTGCAAGGTTCACTAAACTGATGAGGGGAAAGAAAGTTGGGTTTAAAAACTCTTAGGACAAGTCACTTCTCCACTAAACAAGTCCAAACCCTTCAATGGGTTTTTTTCTTTTTTATATAATTTTTACAAGGATGTTATCTTCAGTATTTGATGTTCAAAATTACTTGGAAGTCACTTAGCTGAGCTTTAATGAAGTAGTTTCGACCTTTTGCAGTTTACAAAGCCATGTAGGCCTGGGTGCCTGCATGTGAGTGTAGGCCAGCTGACAGTGGGTTGGCTCTTCTTAGTCAAGTTTCTTATTCCTCTCACAGGTTGTCTAGCACCAGTGGGCTTTTATTTTGTAGGCCATGGGCTTAAAATCACAGAATTCAATTATTAGGAAAAGGCAGAGGCAAGACTTACACAAAGAAGTGAGAACACTACCTCTCTGGGAGTATAGTTCCAGCTATTGCTTCACATCAGAGATCTGTACCAAATAACAACTCAAAGTTTTGTGTTTATGTCTCACCTGCGTTCAGCAAACACATGTGTAGAAGTTTCCCAAATTTTTCTAAGAGGGCCTAACAGGTTTTGGGCTTATCTTCGCTTTAACCATGGTATCCCATACCTAGCAAAATATGGTTTACTAACTCCTCCTGGAGACAGCATCCCTTTTTGAGTATCAGCAAACTCATCTCTTCAGTTAACACTGTGATGCTCCTCATTATTTTTTGGTTTAGTTTAAAAAAAAAATCCTAAAAGTGAGAGGTATTGGATCACCTTCATTCTTTCTTGTGATGGAGGCTGATACAGTAGTGATTTCATACAATAATTATTTTGATATTAAGAAGGTGGACCATGAAAAACTTAGCATCAGTTGTTGAGGTGAAAAGGGAGAAGGTAATTCCTAAACTAAAATAATAATGACACTCAACTTCAGGAAAAATAAAAAAGTCATCATCAATAGCAGCAAAAGAGCAATCTGAAGCTGATCAAAAAGACATTCCTGTAAAAAAGAAGGGGGAAAATGAAGATGAGACTTTCAGGACTGGTGGGTATTGGCTATGCTTGTGCTCTTGTTGAGACAACCAACTTCATGGGAGCAAAATCAAGCTGTGCTGAGACACTTGGGAACCTGGTTAAAACAGTATTATTAGAGCCAAGCAGGTAGTTTTCAAAAGACTTAGGGGAATGAAAGTGTCCTTGTACTTCCTTTCTTGCTGATAGATTCAAACTGCAGGTGGAAACAGACTATTTCCCTTCTTGCTTCTAAAATGGTCCCTTCAAGGGAGGTTAGTCCAACATTCTTGTTATGCTGAAGAAACCTGACAGATACATTTTCCTATAGCTAGAGGGAGACTTTCCTCTTCAGTGCAGTCAGTTCAACACATTTTATTGCATTTTGTAAAGAAAATGTACCGTGGTATTAACAGAGAAGTAGTGCCACACTGAGTTGACACATATTCTAGCATATATATATGAAGAAGAAAAATATCTTGAATATCAGAAATCCTTTTTATCCCATTCCCCCTGCTCCATTTGTGTTTCTGAGAACACAAGCTCTCTGACTAATTCCTTGTGTCTGCAGGTGTACTGGGCCCTGTGACTCTAGATAAATTTGGAGACGTTGATAACAATCTGACCCTGCTGTACACATCACTGACTGCAAAGCATGTACGTATGTCCAGGGAGCAACTGTTTGACCTTATATATCAAAAGAGAAACAAAAATGTCATGTACCGTTGCATAAGAATGATGAAAATAACTACAGCAGGAGTGGTGGAGTGCCAAGGCATGCTGTGCATGCCAGAAGGGGGTCATGTGAGATGTGCTGGAGACTGACAGGATTGATGTCATCTGGTGACTCAGTAAGTGAAGTGCAGCTGGTATTTTCTGGGATTGGTAGATTTATTTTCAGAGAGAGGGGAGGAATGAGGAAGAATATGGTAGCCGAACATATGGCTATGGTGAGAAATGCACCACTCTAGCAGAAAGAGCAAGAATTGCTTTGAGTTTGGGCAATACATTTATCAAGGGTAGTCTGAAGCAAGGGACAAAAGAGGGAGAGCACAGCTGCTGACTGCATTTCTTCTCTCCTACATCCATAGTTCAAACCTCTTCTGTATTTCAACACACACAACAACAAGACACGCAAGGCGACTAACAGTCCGGATTTTATCTGGAAGAACCACAAGCTGCCCAGTGATACTCCAGGCACTGGTGAGAAACCCATTAAATCTGCCTCTTCTTTGAAGACAAGTCCTAAGATCCACCTGCTGTGCAATCCAGCATGTTACCTTCACACTAGCACCAGACAGTGATGCCAGGAGATGGGTGCAGAACATCATCTTTCCTTCTCCTGCCCCATCATTTCATGTTCTCTGCATCCAGCCCAGTTCTAAACCTTCCTTTCTGTTTAGGCACTGCTACTAAGTCTCTTGTAGATTCCTCGCTGTTCCAGTGATTGTGGGGAATACCATGGGATGTTTCAGAAGAGGTCACCCCTGAGCAAATAATCTTCACTAGAAGATGGTGGTGGTGTGAATTGCTTGAAAGATTGTTGGGGAAAGGCAGCAGAGTTAAGGTCATGATGAGTTATCTGACTCTGCATTTCTGTATCAGAGCAGAGCATGGTGGCTTCTGCTTGCCCCTTTATCCTTGCTGTAGGGAGCTGGGGAGAGGACACAGCACTGTGCAAATTCAGGGTGTTTCTCTGGAGGAGTCTCTGAGAAGAGCTGACTCATTGCAGAAAGACAGTGGGAAACTAGGTTATCATAGAATCATGGCTCTATCTACACCCAAACTTTAAATCTGAAATCCCAGAAATCGCCACTTCCTTTTCTTTTGCGTTTTTGGTGACCCTTGAATAGAATGGTTGAAGCCCCTTGTTATTCAGCACAGTAGGGTACAGCCTTATCAGTCTGATCAGACTGAGATTTTTTCCCCTTTAAGACTGCTGCCACATGGTGATTGGCAATGGAAGGGCATATGCTTCAGAGTATGATATGCAGAATAAAAATTATTGCAGTGGCAGTGGTTGCAAGGGTTAGTGCACAGGGGGTTAGCGTTCACCTGAGTCATTTGCATCAGTGAGAATCTAAAGATGCTGCTGTTAAAGGTCTCTGCTAAAGGCCTCCCATTATTTTGCTGTCCCGCATACCTTCATTAGGGAATAGGCAAAGCATAACGGGAGAAACAAACACCTGCTAACTGTAAGACTCCATTCACAGTAAAGTGGCAAATGGATTTAAACACTTTTATTCCTCAGTAAAGTAAATCAGATGCTCTCAAATTAGGTCTTACCTCTTCTGAGAGAAGCAGGAGTAGCGTTGTATTGGCAGGGATGCATGGGAGCTGCCAGGAGAAGGCAGCAACTCTGATAAAACTCCAGTTAGGCAGTTCTGGGAAGAGCAAAGTGAGTTCACTGGAGCTTTCATTTTTCATCTCTGGTCAAATCTCTGGTCGCTCTTGGTATGGCCATGAGACCTGCCTGGGCAGAGATAGCAACACTGCACAAGTCAGCTACAGGGTCTCCCTGCACCAGCTCCCTGAGACATGGGTTTCCAGGCTCCAGTCCTATTCCCATGCATCCCTCGGGGCCCACAGCGTGATGTCTTGTCAGTGGATTTTCGTATCTTTCAATTATTTTCTTCAGTATGTTCTTGTTTGAAGCTGCTGCATAAGGACAAAAAAAACCACAACAAAAAGCCAAACAAAAAAACAAAACCAAACCAAAACAAAACAAAAAAACAAAACCAAAACAAAACAAAACAAAAAAACCTGCCTCCCACTGGCACTTGATTATTTTGTTTTCACATTTTATAAAATAAACCTTTTTTCAGTGTGATTCTGAAGAAATATATTCCCCCAAAAGAAGATGGCCAAAGTTTAAGTAATCACCATGCCTTGCCAAAGCCAGTCTAAACTTTCCAATCAGAAATGTGTTTTTTCCTCTAGGGAGGTGAATAGACAGAGCAACCAGAGCCCTGATCCTACCCAAGCTGTAACTGAGAACAGATGAACTACTTCTGCTGCCCACCTTCCTTCTGGTATCCCATGATAAACAAAGGAGCTTCATCCACGTTTTCCCATTATAGAGAGAGTTTTAGCCCTCACTCTGAACTTGGATAAGATTAGTCTTGAATACACAAACGTTTCTGGTTTCAGAAGACCAGGTAATGTGTGACGCACTCTCTGTCTGCATGTTGTAATACTAAGAACCAGGAGGTGGTAGCAGAGCCTCGGGAAAGGCAAATTACAGTCCCGTAGCATTTTGATGGGAAACTACAACCTACTCATTGTTAAGCTGCAAGCCACGATTCACAAACCTTAAGTTTTTAGAGAATTCATATAAAATGGCTTTGCACATTCCCATGTATCTGTCGTTTTACAGTGGTGACTTAACGCCCTTCCTTGCAAAGTAAAAGAGTAGTACTGATGGTTTTCAACAGAGAGGATCAGACTAATACTAAATTCCTAGGAGGCCCTGAGACTGATGCTGGGATGAACACACAGGAGCTGGGTCCAAAATCCAGAGAAGTTCATAAACTGAATTCTGTGTCAGATGCAGACACCTAAATTGGTAGGTTGAAAATCCTTCCTCAGTTGCTGTCTGATTCTGAAGGCAGCTAGTGTATGTAATTTTGCTTTTTATTTATTTATTAATTTTTACGTGTGCTTTTATTTCTGTTTCTGGCCACAGACAGAACCGTGTTAGCCTCAGTAAGGCTGAGTAACTCGCTCTTTTACTATCCATAACCAATGTGGCAATCTGCGAAACAGGATCCCGCTCTGCCTTATTTACCTGAGAGAGATGCTCAGTAGAGTAGGTACACTCTAAACGTGTGACCAGCTCCAAGAACAGACAAAAGACAGGCTTCAGCTCACTTTTATACATGAAGACAATCAAAATTACAACCTTAAAAAGGCAGTTCCCAACCTTGTTTGTCTTCCCTGCTTGCTCAGGATTAGAACCCTCATGTGCTCTGTGGTTTTTGGGTCTAAGTCCTCAGATTCTTGGACAACAGGATTTTCAAATTGTTTGGCACCTGGCAGCTTCCAAGGACACTTGAAAAGCTCTGTGCTGCTACCAGATTAATTTTCCTCTATACCATATTAATCTCCTACTGAAGACTACATTGCTCAGCAGCACTTTGTCATCCCAGAAGTGTCTACAGAAGGGTTCAGAAATGAGTCCATAGTCTCCAAAGCTCTGTCTACAACTACAGAATTACTTTAAACAACTGGATCAAAAAGGGGAAAACCCAGATGTGAAATGTCTAAAAAATCTGAGTATATTAAAGGCTGTATCATGATTTCCTTCCTTACCTCTTCTTGGATAACAAGTTCTTGTGAGAAATGCCTTTCAAATCTGTAAGTGGCTGTACTCTATATCAGCTGAAATTCTGCATGGAAGCTTCAGATGTATCCCATCCTGAAGGGATGAAGGCTCTGGGTGATGAAGGTATGGGTAGTAGTGAAAAATTCACTGCCAATAGTTCATTGGTTGGGTACCCAGCAGGACTGAAACAGAAAGTCATCAGTAAACAACCAGGATAAAAGGATCAAACCCTTGTTCCCCATTTCAGAGAAAGCCTTGTTCAAAGGAGTCAGTGAGGACCCCGTTTTGTATTAAGCCCTGGGTATGCTGGAGAAAAACAATGACTGATTTCAAATAGCCATCTGCTTAGCCCATCTACATCTCTATCTCCCAGAGAGTTGTACACAAGGGTTGCCTCCACCATCCACTCTTACAAAGTTATTAAAAGGAGAATTTTGGTGGTTTCATTTTTAAAAATGTGGTTACTAGGAAAAGTCAGCTTTATTTTTGGACTGCCCTAGTTTGTTTTTAAACAGGAGGACACCCGGAAACTGCTGCTGAGCAGATGTGAGATTTAGCATTGTTGAATTCACCTCCTGCCTGGGTGTCCCTACAGAGTGCCCATGCCTCAGATGAGGATGTAAGACTGCACTGCTCTGGGTCATGCTTCATCCTGCACTGAAAGAGGTAGATGCATGCCACCTCTGGGCAGTGCTGGACTTTACCAAAGCCTCTCAATTTGAATGTGACCAGAAATTATCCCTGGTCAGCTACATGTGTGAGTGAGGGTAATTTCTTAAACACAATATTGTTTTTCATTATCCTCTGTCAAGTTGTTTAATTTTCATTTTTTCTTTTCTGCAGGCCCCCACATCTTGACTATTGCTGTCTTTACACTCACAGGAATTGTGATTCTGGTTCTGATCATCTCTTTGGTGATTTTAAGGTACCAACCCCTTTGTCTTTCTGTTTGTTTGTCCTTGAACAGTTTTCCTCCTAGGGCAATGCCTTTGATCTCTCCTCGAAGAGCCATTCATTAGCTTACCTTACATACCTGCGTGGTTGCCCTCAGTGTGAACTCTTTAGTATATGCCAAGTAGTGCTTGCATCTGTAGCATTGTTGTGACAGGTTAGTAATGAAGGGAGAAGGTGCAGCAAGGCTCAGTGTTCTTGCATCTGCTAAAAAGCTCTGATTCCTATACACAGAAATGTCTCAAACCAGTCTTCAGACTTTTTCTACTTTACTGTCTCATCTTTAGCTCTATTGGGGTTCACTGTGTTTCTTTATCCTATTGGTGACATTAAAGTTCAGTCTAGAAGGAAGTATTTCTTTTGAGTCACTGTAGAAGTCAAAACACTGTGAGGTTTTGGTGTTTTCATTGCATGGATCTATTCCTTTGACTTAGCCCAACTCCTTGCATAACAATTCTTCTCACAGCTTGGATTTTCATGAATATAACACAGCCCAGCTTTATCATGATGGGAAAAGCAGAAATAGAAATCAATGATGTCTCCTTTTGATGGAAGAAATCCCACCCTATTTCCAAAGTATATGGGGTTTTTTAAGCTTTAAAAAATTGTATTATCTGTGCATCTGTTGTCAGTCTATGTCTTTGTTATATATCAGAGAACTTCAGAAAAAGCAAGAAAATCAGGTCTTAAGGAAACTTGATTAGAAGCAGATGCTACCCACGCTCTCTTGTTTTGAGTAGACCAATCTGTCTTGCTAACTAAAGCAAGGAAAAAATCAAAGATGAAGATATATAACTCTTACACATCCAATTTTACTCAAGAAATGAAGGAGCTAATCATTGCCACATCTAAGCACTAACACTCTAAACAGGTAAAGTTTGGAACGGCTATGAAAATAAATAAACATTTGTCTTGACAATATGGACTTATAAAAGATTCTGTACTTTACCACATTTGCAGATGCATAAAATCTAAAGATTGTTTAGATGATTAGATTATTATTGTACATACATCACTGTAATATTCCCAGGCATCAAATGTAGAAGATTTCTGGGAATTTTTTAGAATAATGCTTTTCCTCTTAGTGTCAAAACAATAGTCAACTTCTCAACTATAACTGCTACCAAATACTGTCCCCTAAAAAGCAAAGGAGAAGAGAAACTCAGCAATGAAAATTAGCAAAATGCCTCATTAGTCTTTCTTTATCTCCCAATTTTCTAGGACACTTGAACTATCCCACAATTACCTGTGCAGTTCTGACGGAAAAATAAAAAAGCAAAGTCCTGAGGAACATATAAGTAAATATTAGGTCTAGTAGATTTTAATTCAGTTTTGTATGTTCTGAATCACCAGCTGACACCAGTTTGAATTGCAGAGCATCCTGGTGACACACACATCTTACAAGACAGAACTGAGAAATTATTGGTCTTTTTCTTATGCATATATGCTAAAAAAGATATTGAAAAAGGGAGTGTTATTAGTCAACAGTATGGGTCCTCCCATTTGGAGCATTTGCCAATTGTCATCAGTGCATTGGGATTCCTCTGCAGACTCTCCAGTCAGTTCTTGGGTTTTTTTAGTAGAGAAGGGACTTGCACAAGTAAATGGGTAATTTGAAGAGCACTACTATTCTTGCAGCTTTTCTCTACTTCTCTAAGAAAAGACAGTGCCTGCTCTGAATTTCTGCAGGGAGGACAGCAGTTTCTTTCTGCCTATTCCAAGGGCTCTTCCCTCATTTTTACAAAATGTGCAGAATACAGGGGCCATCCTCAAAAAGGTATCTCAACACCATTGTTACTTCCTCTCCTGGTATTGTATTCACACAAGTTCTTACTATCCACTGTTGATGGCAGGACTGCCTTTGGCTTGCATTTGTTTGTGAGACCTCTCTTCCAAGTGCATTCAATAACATGGAGGAGAAAACTATATAAAATCCAGATGGCCCTTTGTGCTTTAAATTGTTCTGACCGCCCCTGAGACTGGCAATTGCAGCAATTGTTCTGCTAAAATCTGTTCTGTTCTTCTGCTACAGAATGGAGTGAGCATTTAGGCTTTCCCAAAGCTAGGGGAATTAAGATTATCCTCAAACTGGAAAACTGTGTGAGAGCCAGAGGGCTTGTGCTCAAGTCTTGTCAACCTGACAAACCATTCCTATGTCACCATGACATTAGAAGCTTCTCTGTCCTAGTCTCCTGTTATGGGTTTTGGTTCACTGGGAGGACATTCTGAAAGACTTCCCTGTTTTTTTAGGAAGTACAGGAGAGATAACGAGCGCCGGTGGAAGAAATGGTCCCATATACCACCTGAGGAAATCTTGCCTCTGGAGACCAGTGAGACAAGTCATGTTAGTCTGAAGGTAAGAGAAGCACAGTGCCCAAGGCTGGATCTTGGATTCTGTCTTCTAGAGACCATCAGTGCTGGGGTATTTAGAAGCTCTGACTACAGTGCACATTCCAGCTCTGGTAGAACTACGATCTGTTAATTTTTTTTTCTTCAACCTTCACTTGCTACATTGAAGAAAAAGATTATTCCCCATTTATTGCTCCCTGATAGAATATACCTGGTGCTGTCAGTAAAGGTCATTTTGTTATGGGGGAGTGGGCTGGGTATTGATTTCCTGTCTCTCTCTGTTACAAATTATTTCCCTGTGCTTTGTTATGCCTCTGTAATGTCCAAGAGCATGAAAGGAGCAGGCAGAAGGCCTGGGAGTGGCATGGATGTCCAACACTTTCTGTGGCATGTAGTGGACCTCCCTAGAGAGAGAGGCTCATGCTTCTCTGTGTGGCACACACAGACATTAATAATCTCTCTGGATCTGTCAAGTGGGGAGTAGGTGATAATTGCAAGTTAATTATTCTTCTTTGTTCTCAGATCGATGACGATAAGAGACGTGACTCCGCCCAGAGACTGCGCCAGGGCAAATATGACAAGAAGGTAACCTGACTACTGTGTCCACGCTCGCTTCCTCGCCCTTAGGAGGGCTCTTGCTGGGAGGAGGTTGTTCCACCTCCCCTGACCTTGCAAAATGGCTTGATCTTATAGAAGGAATAAGCCATTTATTCCCTAGCAGGTGGTTTGTATTTTGCTTATTGACAGGAGGCAAAATACTAGACTCCATGAACCCCCAGTCCAGGAGCACAGAAGCAGAAACACAAGGACCAGAAACCTGATACATTTTGGTACTGAGGAGATGAATAGATTAAGGGAGGACAAGCCATTTACATAGCAATTCTTGTGCATTCAGTAGAGCTGTCTGCCTGACTGAGGTATATTCATGTTGAGTTAAAATCTGCATAATTGACAGTTCTAAATAGTAAATCCTTTGAAGAAAATATAACTCATTTATTAGCTGATAAACTGAAACTTCAACAGTGAAGCAGTAGGCAGGTGTTTCTGAAGTATTTCTTTGTATGGACATTTCTCGGAAAGGAAGGATGGATTGCTGTTGTACTAAACCTATGATTTTTTTTCCCCACTGGTATTTTTCCTTCAGGTGGTGATCCTAAAAGATCTCAAAAATACTGATGGTAATTTCTCAGAGAAGCAAAAAATGGAACTGAACAAGGTAACTTGCATGTAGCAACTGGACACAGCAGGGTGGGATGGACCCTATGAGTGAAGTCATTACTTTCCACTGTCAACTCCAACAGCCATTTGCTTGTGCATGTTTGTGAGGTGGATGGGTAATGAGTTCCTCAAAGGATATTGTCTGAGGAACTTTCTCTTTGTATGTGTGATCTCATTGCCAGTTTAGACTCTGAATTGTATGCCAATGAAGCTGAAGATGAATGAAGTAATTCATCCACTGTCATATGGCCTTACTAAATACATTTTTATAGCTGATTCTAAAAGGCAATGCACTCTTTGAGCTCATATCATGCTAAGTCATCAATAGCAGAATGTTGTAGTTAAATCTCATTATTGAATGCCAAGTGCAGCTCTTTAAATATAAGTAATACTCTGCTGGCTTGTGCATACAGACTCTTCCAACATGGGAGATGAATTTGGCTGCAGTACTGCATCTTTTTTTGAATGGTTTTCTTTTCACACAACACAGATACACTGTGAATTCAATAAGCTCTAAAAATATCTGAAAGTAAACTATAGCTGTCTATTTAAATGGACAAAGTCCATAATATCATGCAGGGTAATCAAATTTTTATTACTTTCTCATTTACTGAGTGATCCACAACATTCTGTCACTGTCAGCTGGGAGGTTTGAGTAGAAAGGCAATAATGGATACTACAGGGGGCTCTGGAATTGACTTGCAGTATCCAACAGCAGCCACTTTTATCTCCCTAATCCAGAAGGCTCTGGAATAACAAACATCTTCAAGTACTTCACTCAGTGCCTTAGTACACACTGGTGTAAGAGAAACTCATACATCTTATCAGGGTCTGAAATAAAAAGTCATGTCACACAAGTATCTGTGACCTGTGTTTCTGTATTAACAATTATTGCTTTTAAAAAGAGATGAAATGTTTCTGCTCTAGCTCCTACAGGTTGATTATTACAACCTGACCAAGTTCTATGGCACTGTGAAGATAGACACCATGATCTTTGGGGTGATTGAGTACTGCGAAAGAGGTTCTCTGCGGGTAAAGAATTTTGAAGGTCTCCTTAAACCCCCAAATTACCAAATTTCAAAGTAAGAAAAAAAATCTTCACCTCTATATATCTGGCCCTCATGCAGCAGCCATGGACTGAGCAAGTGGTGGCAGGTTTCAGACTCCTAAATTTTTTATCCCTTGCTTGGTTGTCTCCAGCCTTCCGCAGGTGTTGCTGTGTCAATTTGATGGTTCTCAAGCAGGGAGAGGATGAGGTGAGGTGGAGGCAAGGAGAAGTACAGGCAGAGCTCTGCCCAGGCACAGCAACAACATTTGTATTGTGTCCCCAACTGGAAGCATATAGGATATAACTTTATCTTCATTTTCCAAGTTGTAGCTGTTGTCTCTGCTGATGCCCTTGTGGACCCCAAAGTGCCTCCAGGGTGTGCAAGGACAGTGAAAAGAATATATCCATATTAATAAGGGACAACTATGGCAAATTCTGTGTTGTAATGGACAACAACACCTAATTTTTGTTTATAAAAAGAATTGGTAAATTGATGCCTGGCAAAATTTATGGAAGAGTTGTGACTTATTATTACCAATATTATTTCAGTGCTAATCATGAAGTGATGGGGACATCAGTTCTTCTGCGGGCATATATTATCTCTGCTTCTGCATTCATAAAAAGACTCTCCTGTAGCAGCCAGGTCTCTGGAACAAACTCACAGCCAGGCAGCAAAATAACAGCTGTCTCTCTGAGTCCTTTTCTTGTAAACTGGCATACTCATGGAAGTTTACTTTTAGCAGTGGCTGTCACAGTGTGACTGGCAGGTTAAGATAAAGAAACAGTCTACTTTGAACTTATAAGACCATGAGTAAATTGGTAGGAAATGGACTGTGAGCATAAAACATGAAAAATGCTCTCCCTTCCTCTTGCACACCTTGACCATTTGTGTCTCAGTTATTCTGTGTTCCTTAAGACTTAGCTTTAAGAACAATTTCACAATTTATCTTTAATTGCACAATACCCTCTTTTCTGGACTCTCCACTTTTCTAGTGTAAACTTAAACTATATTTCATATTCCCTATTTTTTTAATCAACTTCTAGTGCATGTACTCCCTGTAAAAAAATGAAGTTGCTGGTTAAAAGGCGTGCAATTTGGATACTCATATCTCATCTTCTGTTTTCTCCCTGAAAAACTTTTCTCCTCTTGACAGGATGTTTTAAATGATAAAATCTCCTATCCTGATGGCACCTTCATGGACTGGGAATTTAAAATCTCCGTCATGTATGATATTGCCAAGGTGAGTGGGTTGCTGACAGTGGCATGGGAATCAACCAGTCCTGTCTTGCAAAACTGATCATCTGAGAAGCGTAGCTCTCAAGGTCTTCTCCTTCTTGGCTAGAGCTACATGTCCTTCCACTCTTTTCTATTCTGGGGACAAGTATATGAAGCAGGAGATGCTGGTGGCTCTCAGACTGAAGGAGGAAATAGGGGTCAGAGTTGGCTTTGGGCTATTTATAAATAAACAAATAAAGTATGTCCCAAAGAAATGTGACCCAAAGATCAGAGGGTTACAATCTGTTGACCAGTGGCTCTGATTAGTAGGGCTTAGGCAGTCACAAGAGCTGCAAAACACACTACTTTCTGGCCTCAGGTAAAGCATACAAAGCGAAACTGTATTTTTTCAAATGATAGAAGTATTCTAATTTGTATCCAGAGATGGGATCAACTTTTTCTAAACAAACTATGTACCATCCTGACTTTCTCACTAAAGTGAGACACTAGTTTCTCACTACAGCTATCCATTTCAAGCAGTTTGAGAGGGAAGAAATTTACCTTGTACAGAAATCAAGGCTATTTTTCAGTAGCTTTCAACAGATCTTTGCACTTTAGGTCCCTGTTCTAGAAAGAAGGTATGCATGGTAAAGGAATTCTATTCTACACTGGAGACTTGTAACTTTTTAGCTGGTAGTTAAGAAGCCTTTGTAATTCACAGTTATAATAATTCATTATACCTCTGCAGATAAATGAAAATAATCACTTCTGTCCTTTGGCTAGTGCTCAACTACTCTTCTCTCTCTACTGCTGATTTGCAGTTGGACAGTCCTTCTGTTTCCCTACATCCATCAGTTCAGATTTGGTCTCCGAGATGAATGGCTCCACTGCGTCTGTTCTAAAGAGATATTGAAAATCTTGTACTTTATTAAAGCCCCCTTAATCCAAATGGTCACAGTTTGTTGGCCTTGTTAATGACTTTCAAGTTCAGTTAATGTTCAGCATTAAGTTTCACTCCACAGCAGTGGAGTTTCCCTTCCTCCTTACAGCATATCAAAACCCAGGGTATTTTAAACCCTTTACAGTTCACCTTCAGATATTTCCTTAGAAAATAGAGACTACTACTGTCTCAGTTTACGAGGAGAGAGAAAACACAGTCCCTCTGAAGGAAGTGACCAAATGCCAGTGACTGCACTGGTACCAAGACTTCACAACCAGTCATTTGCTTCACCATTGGTGAAGGGGACACGGCACCTGAAGATGGATTGGTACACTGCATCCGTTCTCTGGAATGGCTCCTGATCATTGTTAGCTATGTTAGTAGAGACGGTTTGCAAAATCTCCTGAAAAGTTGTATGTACCCAGGAATATCTGGAAAATTACTGTTGTTTGGATGATCTGCCAACCTCTCCTATTCCTAGACCTGATACTGTGGTGAAGCTCCTGGGACCTAGACGTTTCCATGAAATTCTTGTATTGCTTTTCCCAAACCACAGCTCCAGGTACCCTGTCTATTTTTACTTGAATGGCTTCTCTCTTTACAGAAGTCACTTTATGGCTTTTCAGCTCTGGTTCCTCTCATCTCAGTCTCCATCCTCTTCAAGTCTAGCCCCAGCTCTCCACATTGTTAAAATCCCTGTGACTAGCTCCTGTGGTTCCTTTGCCTTCTTTTTTATATACTTCTTCCTCTCCACACTCTTTCCTACTCCTTACCACTTTCCTACACTCTGCTTTTACCAAACAGTCCTAGAGTAGTTTGCCTGGTCTTCATCTGGCACAGAAGTGCTGCATCTGTTTCTGAACAAAGGCTGGATTACTTGTATTCCCTGGTACAACTAGCCAAGTAATGACTGTTCCTAGAGCACTCCCTAGGTCACTAGAAAAGGTGGTGGGGGCAACGGAGAGGGCCTGAATCTACTCCATTTACTTCCACCCCTCCTTTTTTTTTTTCCTCCTGTCTTAGATGTCTCTAGGATTGATGGCATCACCTGTAGCTACATGGATTTGGCTACATGTGACCAAAGAGCTCTGATGAAAGGTCTGCCAAGAAGGAATTGCAGTAATCAAACCTTGTAGTTATTAGCGCATACACTTGTCATTGCAACACTATTTATTAAATAAGGGGCTGCTGCAGGATATTGTGCAAAGGATTATAATATTGTTGCATTGTGTCAGGAAAAGAGTTCTCAGTCAGAATTAAAGCTTCAGAGGCCCAGAGCAGAGGTTACAAGAATGCTTTGATACAAGATTACAAGAATGTTTTCAGGTAGGTGCATAGGATAGTGGCAAGGAAAGAGAAAAATTTTATCAGGTACATCTATAAGACTTCTGCCTCCAGAAATTTTTAACAAGAAAGCCTTGGGATAAGGAAATCGAAATTACTTTTGCCTGTCATTGATGCTGAGACTGATTGAGAATTCTGCTGTAGCAGTGGGTACATTTCCTGGCTGATGAAACCAGGAGCTGGAAGAAGGCACAGCTGGAGGAAATAGGGCCTAAATCAGGCAAAACATCCTGGGCAATATCATCAGGGCTGCATGCTAAAAGCTGCTTAATCAAGAAACATGTTCCTTGGGTATAGTGTGCACACAATCTCTGTAAATTTGGCATGGTCTAGATAGGTCCAGGATAACCAGTCCAACAACATTCTCCAGGGATTGCATCTTTTACAGGCTGCTTGTGTCTCAAACATACATCTGCTGTGCCCAAAACTCAGCTCATGTCTCGGTGATCTGTTGTAACATTTGCTGATCCATTCCCAATTATGCGTAGCCAGTACTTGAAAAGAAAACGCAGCATGTCATACAGTGTATTCATGACCACATGAGCTATGCAACCCTGATTAAATTCTATCTTTCATTCATACAAAAGGATGAGCTATACATGTAGTAGTCTAAATGGAAGATCATTTAGAGAATAAGCTAAACAGATATGACATACCTGCTCTGGCTTCCATAGGATATAGACTGTGCTTCATATACTGAGCACAAAGGAAAGAGGACTATAGGAAGAAAAACAACCATCAATAGACTATAAGTAGGTGTGAGTGTAAGTAGTTCAGAAGAGAGAGATGAAACAGTATAAATAATAGCAAGAGGGTGCAAATTAGCATACCTACTCCCTTCTTCAGTCTACGCCCACTTAATAATGTTCTTTTCCCGCTGTGCCTCAGTGCTAGCCCCTTCGCATGTACTGCACCCTATTTGAGTGTCTTAGACTAAATGAGACAATTTCAGATGCGATGAGTAAAAAGAGGTAAACTCCATACCTTTGTATGCCTGTGTGTGTTGTGAGTCAAGAGCCTGAATCTCAGGAAATAAAGATGAAACTGCACTGGCCAGTCCTCATGATGCTCACTTTGGAGTTTAGCTCATGGGTAGCTGATATGTATTGACCTGTACAGGGAAAACCATAATCAGTCAGGTCAGAAGAGACCTTTATGATTTACTAGTCTGATTCTCTATGTGATGCAAGCCCTAGTGCATCATCCAACACTCTGCATTGAGCTGTCTTTAGCCCTCTGATTTGCAGAAGTGGATCTGCTGCAATGTTTTGAATGAAGTCTCTAGTGTGTGATAATCTTCCAAGACATTTATAGATATAAGGAGCAATTTGTCTCACACCTATGGATGTCCATTGGATGAAGATAGTTGGAAGCACTTTTTTTGTGTGACATTCCAATAAATCTGTAATAAATTTACCAGAAAAACATTCATTTCAAGTGAAATGAAAACTTCTGTGGGAGGAAATGAATTTCTCTAATTGCTTAATTGTGTTCTAATATTGTCAAACTCCAAGATGTTATGTCAGAGTATTGTTAATGAAGAAAAAGGGTGGCCTTCCATGACATGGTCTATTTCATCACTTCTTAACATTGACTGTTCCTATTATCTTGGAAAGTCTCCTCTGTAAAATAGTATGAAAGGGAATTGTGATTTATGCATATCCATTGCAGATGAAGGCCACTTAATTACTTGGACAGATATTAGCATATTCACATTCTTGTTAAGTTTGGTAACAGCTGAGTGTCTCACATGTAGTTGTGCTTTCCTCCTCTTTTATTGTCAATCACAGGGGATGTCTTACCTGCACTCAAGCAAAACTGAAGTCCATGGTCGACTCAAATCCACAAACTGTGTAGTAGACAATCGCATGGTAGTGAAGATCACTGATTTTGGCTGCAATTCAATTCTGCCTCCAAGGAGAGGTAAAAACAGTGCCTAATTGGACTCTCCCTCATGGTTTCCAACCCAATGGAATTTTCCTAACTTCATAGACCACTAGGGCCTAATTATATCTTGTACACCGTACAAAACGTACAATCTGATTTTAATTCATGTAGCAGTCATTATACAAATGATATCTGAAAATACTGTCTTAAACCCAATGAAAGAAAATTATTAGCAGGTAGAGAAAGAAAATCGTGTAAGTGAGAAGGAAAGGAAGGATGAATATTCAACTTCTGGTTTAGAAAACAGAGATTTCACATCTGAGATGCAAGAAACATTTTCAGCATCCAAGTCCTTCATGCAGACAGCTCTCTTCAGCAGTAATGTTGAACTCATGTGAATTAAAAAAGGAGTTATGTACAGGTAATCTTGTCATTGATTAGATCCATGTGTTACCACAGTGCTCTGTGATATCATTTAAACATTAACAGTCATGACTCTGATAATCCTTAAAAAAATCTGTAATGATATGCAATGATAACTTCGTTTTTCATTCCTTAGGTAGGAAACCAGCAATATTTGTGCAACCAGATTGGAATAA
The DNA here is from genome assembly GCF_003031625.1 of Empidonax traillii. NCBI lineage: Eukaryota > Metazoa > Chordata > Aves > Passeriformes > Tyrannidae > Empidonax > Empidonax traillii. Next base: position 202,507 of record NW_020955708.1, read on the forward strand.
TTTTAATAGTTTTTCTGTACATTTTCTATTCACCTCACAATCATAGAACAATTATCTAAAATAGAGCACTCCTTTCTACTCATCTTTTTTTTCTTACTTGATCTGGAGTGAAAAGATGAGCCCATCTGAAATTATGTCATACAAATCTGACACAAAGTAGAGCTTGAGGTGTAATAAGCACAGCACTTTGCTGTAACTGCAGCATGTGACCTGAGAAGAAACTGTGGTTGCAACCAGGTTGAAGGGGATTTTTACATTCAGACATAAACATGCTCAAAAGTAGCAATAAGTTCATAAAAAAAGAGTAAGCAAAGTGCACGAAAGGAAAATGCTCTATTCATTCTTCATTTTACAAATTTTGTATTTAAATTTACATTATTATTACATTTTAATATATCTATCTTCTTTCATTGTTCCTAAGCAACCTCAAAAAATTTCTGGCTACTAGATCTCTTTCCTTGAAGAAAACCTACTGTTTCACAAGAGATCAGCAGATTCATTGAGGCTGGATGTTGCAGCCTGATATCATAACTCTGTTTTCAGTGTTACTGTGTTCAGGTCACTGTTATGAAACATCACCAGCATGTCACAACAAACTGTTGTACTATGGCAGCATTCTGGTTTTGAGGTACAATAGTGCTCATTGCATTAGAAATACAGATTAATAAAATCTATAGAAAGAAAGTGGTTATGAGCAGGTAATATCATGTCAGGTTCAAAAGCACTTGTGAATTATTTCAATAGCTCCATGGTATCAAAGCTATTGGGAAATACTGCAGTCTTCTCATCTGACAGCTTGTATAACAAACTCCTTGCATCTAGCTCAATAATTTATGTCTCAGGGTTTTTTTATTATAGCACTGGCTTATACAAATGCACAGGCTATTTCTAAGAAGCTCGTGAAAGGTAGCCAAGAAAAGCAAGTTCATTGCCAGTAACCACAACTTCTCTGAAGGTGTGAGGGTCTGCATCTACAATGGAAAGTAGTAGGGTCAGCAAATTCCAAACAGTTGAAAACCACCACATCAGAGGTTTATCTAACTGTACTGATGTCAGCTTCTCAAGAAAAATTGCTAAAGGAAGAAATAAATAGCACCCATGGGCTCTGGGTTGGATATGGAAAGAGTAAAAGAAAATATCATTATAGCCAGTGGATGCTCTGAGAAGGATCACCCTTTTTTCAATTACTTCTCTCCCTTCCCCCTTTCCCTGTTGCTATCTGGATCTTCAGACTTGTGGACAGCTCCTGAGCATCTCCGTCATGCTGATGTATCTCAGAAGGGTGATGTATACAGCTATGGGATCATTGCCCAAGAAATCATCCTACGCAGAGAGACGTTCTACACTGGACAATGCCGGGACAACAGAGGTAAAGCCACAACTTTCTCTTTCACTGCAGCCTTCTGGGATGGTGTAGCTCTCACTGGCCCACTCTCCATGTTTTGTGAAAGGCACTGTCTCTGATAACTGCTTGAACTGCTGCTTCTTTCACTGTGTGATGAATGAAAAACCTGTTTGAAGAATCTCACCGGGGAGGGCAAGTGTCCTTATTTTTTCTGTAAATAAAATCTGCATTGAGTTTTCTTGCCCTTTCTCTTCCCTCCTCACCTAGGCTATAGCATTACAGAAGTTAACATTATACAGTGCTATCCAGACTTACTGTAACATTTAAAGGCCACATGGGTCGTTCTATTATGACTTGTGCACAAAATATAATATGTCACTCATTTTAAGTGGCACAAATCAGCAATGTCAACACAGAACAAGAAAAACTCAGCAGCATGACACAAAAACAGTTGACATTTAAAAACTGGCAATCCATATTTTATTCAAGCCTGTTATAATTAACTTTAGCAATTTAACTTCTGTCAGAAAAATCATCTCCTCCTGTAATGCATCCATTAAACCACAGATTGTGCATTTTGTGACATTGTTTTTGAGTGGCTAACAGCCAAGTCAATCCCAATTCCCAGAATCCAGGCATTATTATATACTAGAACTGACATAAAAACATGTGTGGGTTTGGGATTTTCCTAGTGACAGTTACTAACAACAAATTTAGACACTGCCTTACCTCTGAGTCATTCTGTTAGATCCGCCTCACATTTGTTAAAATATCTAGAGCAGCAGCTCGACAGCCTAATAGCTCTTTTCATGAGTTACATTTGAGAATAATTTCTAGGGCATGCTCATCATCCTATGTTATCTCAAATCTATACTCATATTTGGGGAAACACAGTATTTTACATCATTAGCTCTTTAATATAAATGTAGATCTAAAAGATTAGAAATGCCTGTTCCCCATAAAGCAAACTCTTCAGGATTCCATGCTTAATATAAGGTAGAGAAAATAAAAGGTTTTTTTATTCCTTTTTTCTTGGGAAGAGGCAGGCACAATCCTCCTGAATGCAAGATTTTACAAGTATCGCCAGCGTCGGTGGAGAAAGTGCAATGCCCTTCCTTCCTCATTTTAACTTGTAAAGCAAATCCACTGCAAAATATATTCTTTTAACCACTTGTTGAGTAGGTATAGGGTTTCTGTGCTGTGTTAGTGATTATTAAATTAGCCTCAGACACAGTGTTTCTTGGCTCTTCTGAGATGTGGTGTCATCCTCACTGCTCTGTATTTGACCCTGTCTGTCACAGTCAGAACCTGGTTCCCTGTTTTATCTTTGACCTGTTTCTTAAAGCTGCGTTTTGTCCTTTTGGAAAGACTGTCCCTTTCAAATAGCATTAGGTTAATTCATCCAACTGAAAGAATTTTTAGCACCTAAGCTAGGTACCTACCAGCACCGAAGTGCTATAGCTGGAGATGGTCACATATCCACATGTTGGGTAAGACAGCAATAACCTCACTGGCCATGAAGCCTGTTTGGTAAGTCTGGATCCACTGTAACTTAAAAAAAATAATCTGCTTTGTAAATTTCAGTTGAAATTTTAAGTTTTCTATTCAGTGAGGAGGTTGTTTTTTCCACAAAGCTTTTTTTCCTTAAAAACATTAGTAGACGTGTAAGATATATATTGCTGATCTAATGGCTTCTGGTATTATTCTTGACTTTTGATTATGCAATTTCAGTAAATGTGTTCATCAGGTCATCAAATTTCATGTAAAAGAAATAAGTTTTATTATGTATTGCTGAAGTGGCTCCTCATTTAAATGCCTGGATTAATTCATTAGTCGAGATGTGCAAGACAGTGAACAATACTTACTCAAACACTTCTGAATTTTGTTTGTGGCATCTTCTAACTTTGGAAGACAGTAGCTTAAACTTGGGGTGACCATTAATTTACAAATTTCTAAGATAAAAAGAGAAAAGAACACCAAATTAAGAGTCAATGGTAATGGACAAGGAAATGTCCCAGTTGCATGTTTGATTCATTTGGTTTTTAAGTCACCTGGAGAAAGTCTTTCAGTGGCTAGGCTCTCAGAAGTTAATTTCTGCAAGTTAGAAGACATGATACTAGGCTTTATCCACCAACTTCCAAGTACTCAGTGAGCCAATTTTCTCAACCTGAAAATATGCATCAATCAACTTAATGTGCAATAATTTTGCTACTAATGAAAGAAAACAAGTCCCACAGGATGACAGGTATACAAAACTGGACTTCTAATGTATAGAAGTAACTAGGTCATAGTCCTCTTCACTGATGTCTTTGTGAGACAGCTGTTCCCCATCTGGTTGCTCCACTCTTGTGCAGAAACACCTCATTCACTGCTCAAGACTGAAATCTTGTCACGTACAAACGCTCAATTCAAGCTGCCTCCTTGTTCCACTACGTTCTGCCTCTGGCTAATTGCAGTGCTGCTAATAGCTGCTGTTACTTCCTCTCTCAGGTGTGCGTGCAGCATGGAAATCCAGCACATTCCTCTTGCATACAAGAGCCCTATACAGACTTTCCCGTCTCTTAGCCCACAGAAGATTTCTTTGCAGCCTCTCCATTCTATAGCATTTGGGAGACTTAAATTTCCTGCTCCTTCTCTAGTCTGTAATTTCTGTACCAAAAAGCTGGAAGCTGCTGCGTCATTTTAGGGTGATCATGCATACTTAAGCATCCCTAGCTGCTCTAGACTTGCACTTACCATCATGATTACAAACCTTCCTCGTGTCATTATATGCTTCCTTCAGTAAAATCATATCACAAATATAATCAGTCATTATTAATAAACATGTTTCATGCTTGTTCACAGATCCCTTTCAATTTCCCTTTACTCCAGAGTTAAAAAATTACTTCTGTTTTTAATCCCCCCCCCTCCCCATCTTGAACTCTTGAAATCTTCTGAAGAAAGACAGAGATGTTTCTGCTTTAGCTCTCATTTACTGGGCTTAAGTTGAGAAGTGCAAATGCAGCCTGATTTTTAATCCAGGTCAGAATCCAAATAACTTTCATAGAATGGATTTCACGACTAAGAGTACAAATGAGCTAACAATGCAATGCTTTTAACCCATATATATTAATATCTTAGTTTTAAGAAAGTTGAGCACCTGCAGGATGATTTGTACTGCTCTGATGGAGTTGCACGTCTCAACACTCTTGATCAAGTTGCAATGGGCTTTTCACATTGTTTTTTACTATAAGTGTACTTCATGCTGAGAGGCACACTAATAATGCCCGACATTCATTTGGGAAGATGCCATAACCATGTCTACCGTGACCAATAAATACTGATGTTCATTTCTATTCATTTTGTTTTCAGGGGCCTTCAAACCAGCCTCTTTTGATCTTATGCCATTTATTTAGAAAAGATCCAAAGTTGAAATTCACATCAAAATGAGGGAACTGTCTTCAAGACCTGTGTTTGTACAGTAGCTTGTAACCACAGAATTCTATCCACAAGCAATGTCCTTCTTATGGTTTTTCGTTTAAAACTTTGATCTTTTCCTGTGTTAGAGAAACTTTACAGAGTGGAGAGTGGCAAAGGAGTGAAGCCTTTCCGACCAGATCTGACCTTGGAAACAGTGGGAGAAAGACAGACGGAAGTAAGCTAATAATTAACTAGGCCATTTTCTGGGTGAAGGGTGGAAGTCCTGGCTAAACTAGAGCCCATGATCATGGGAAGGTGAAAGCCATGTATTTTATGCCATATACCCCAACCTCGTGGAAAGAAATGGCATTCCATGGTTGTTACCAGCAAAGTGGAATATAACTCGTGGAAATGATTTCACTAGAAAGAAATAGCCACTTATATGGTGCCACTCTTTTGACCTATTTTAGATATCTTTGATATGGGATGAATGACACCTCGAGTATACCTCTCTACACTGATTTGACAGTCCCTAATGCTTCTTGCTTAGATGGAAATGTCTGCATTGTAAACATCCACATATTCAGCAATGAACCCCATTCTTTTTGACTAAATCACTAGTTTCAGAAAAATCCCAAACTCAGGGTATTGGAAATACAATTACCACAGCATTTACCTCCGTGTCAATAACTGTACCTGACTCCAGCTGCAAGACTGGATCCATTTACTTGCCTTTTATTCATGTACTGCAAATTCAAGTTAAGATCATGTCACTAGTCATCACAGAGTTAAGTTTAAGATGCATGCAATGAGTGTTCTAACCATAGGTTCAAGACAGTTAGTCACACAATTTAATAGGCTGCCAGTCAAGAGTAACCAGAAATTCCCTAATGAACTAGTGCTGTTTAGCACTACTTTCTGTCTATATTCATAACTCAGGTGGACTTTCCTTAAATTTTTGTTTGAAGGTGTATACACTAGTGAAGAGCTGCTGGGAGGAAGATCCAGAGAAAAGGCCGGACTTTAAGAAAATTGAGAGTACTCTGGCTAAAATATTCAGGTGAGCAGCAGGGCCTCTATTTTAAGATGCTCCAAACTCCTCCTAAGTATTAGAAAGCTCATATTTTTAAGTGTGTAAACTGATGTGATTATGATTCAGTCAGTGGAAAAATCTAATGTTGTTCACTTATATCCTTCTTTATTCTTCAGCAGAAAAGTAGGCGAGCATGTGCATGTGTAGACATACACTTGTGTGCAATGTACTAGCTGAGTGAGGGTAAGGTGATCACCATACCTCAAATTGGTTCATTGAGAAAGTAGCAAGCTGGATAATTAGAGAGTTAAACTATTCAAGTAATTCACTCCCTGCCTCTAGTCAAGAGTTGGATAGTGACTCACGTCGTCTAAGTTTCGGGAAATGAACGCACGTAGATGTTTGGAGGATGATTTGAAAGTTTGGATGGTCCCGAATTAAGCTGACTAGAAATATTGGGTCGTAACTCACAAGAAGTATTAATTACAAGGCTTTGATGATACAAACTTGTGGGAAAATAATAAGGGCCATAGCTGGATAAACCCTATGGGGTTATACAGGCCTTTCACCTGGACAATGCTGCACTGTTCCTACAGAGTTTGGTATGAGTTAATTATTTCGATGACCAAACAGTGAGCTTTTAATCACTTCTCTTGGGCTCCCCAGTTTTTAAAGCTGTCCCCATCAACAAACTCCAACAGTACTTGCATCATTTTTCCTTTTTTCATGGGTAGAAGGGCAACTGTACTCTACATAACTGAATGTATCAGTTGAATAACCTTACTGCAGCTGAATAGAAAGGCCTCCTAGTTCATCTCCCAAGCCTCCATCCTACAAAAGCAAAGGGGTTGCCTCTTGCCACACTCAATATGATGTTCTCTTCATGGGAGTCTAAGATGCTGCATTGCTGACATAAAATTTGTTTAAAGTAAGAGTGATTTTAAAGTCCAATTGGACACAACACTAATCTGACTCTTCCATTCAGCCTGGTCCCATCTACTTTCAGACTGCTTTGGCAAGTGCAGGCTGCCCAGACAAACAGGGGTTTGAGCGGCTCATATTACCATACTTCTGCATCCAGGGGTTGTTAATAGGCTGGAGTCTGCAGGATCTTATGAGTAAGACTAGCCCAGGGGCTGCTCTTTGTTCTACTGTATTGTTCTGTTTTCAGAACAGACAGCCCCAAATTGTCTTAATCTTTCTGGCTGAAGCCCCATCTAAACACTATATGCAATATTCTACCTACTATTTTTAGCTTCCTCTCAGAATTTGAGCTTCTCAGTTACTTTATACGAATGAATGTTCATGGATTACCCAAGGTAATCTGGAATTGACAATATTATCAGGGCTAGGTGATGGATGATGGGTGCTTCAGGAATTACCACTTGCAACTGACAAGCATGGATCACTGACTTTCAATCCATGTACATAAGCCCTCCAAGCAAGTAAAAGGATGGTGCACTTGAGGCATTTTGCATTCTAACTGCGTGGAAGTCAAACACTGGAGAAGTTTTTTATTGCTCCTTTCTTGCCTCTTTTTAGCTGCTCTAAACATTGAATGCCTATCAATCTTTCTTCTTGACTCCTGTGTAATTCTGTTACTTGCAGTAACTTCCATGGCCAGACCAATGAAAGCTACATGGATACCCTGATCCGGCGTCTACAGCTGTACTCGCGGAACTTGGAACACCTGGTGGAGGAAAGGACAGAGCTATACAAAGCAGAGCGAGACAGAGCAGACAGGCTTAATTTCATGTTACTTCCAAGGTAACTGGCTGGGAGGATTTTCTCTGGCATTTTATTTACATATATCACCTGATTCTTGCAGAGCAGGAGATGAGATTAATATTAATGTTCTATTTCCCTCCCCTCTAATCTAATCCTGCTTGGAAGGAAAGAAGCAGCAACTGTCCCTATTCTCTCCACCCCATGGTAGAGTTTCATGTCAAGATAGTACTGGGACCCATTATCTTCCTCAACATTTCTTCATGCACAGGATCCCCCTTTCCAGCACAAGCCTGTTTTTCACGTCTTTCCTTGGAACACATAGATCTACAGTGATGTCACATCACAGAGCTCTGTTCTGCTCCAGCACCTTGCTAGGTAGAGGGAGTGTCTCCAGCTGGATAGCAGGACTGCAATCCGATTTCAGGCTGGGGTTTAGCAATGCAACAAAGGGGCTGAGGTTGGCTGGGCCATACTGGGCTAGATGGATTCTTCAGAGAATGAAGAATACTTATCCTATGGTATAGGATAAGTATTATTGATATTCTAATATTGGTAATGCCAGTAATTTTGGTATTGCATACATTTGCAATGGGAAAAGTACCCTGTTATGTCATTACTATTTTCAAGGTTATCTTAAAAAAAGATAAAATTTTTTTTAGTGACTCATCTTTAAAAAAAAAAAGTTCGTTCAATCCAGTTTTGGGGAAATTTGAAATGATCTGGCTGTATAGACAGTGCAACAAGGAATCCATTCCACTCTTTGTTGGTCCTACCACCCTGTTATTGTCTCAGTGTAGATGGAAAACAACATTGTGCAAACCCTATCATTTTCTGCATATTTTTCAGTTATTCTCTTCTAGTATCTCCACTAGGAACAGATATTTTCCTGGATTTAGAATTGCAGGAAAATGAAGGTCTCTCTGAATAGATATTGACTGTTATGGTATTGAATTTTTTTCCATGAAATTATCAGACTATGATACCTCATCTGAAATCAGGATTAGGTGATGTAATTATCAGAACGAAATTTCTTCTACACTGGGAAAACAGAAAAATATGTTTGTTCTTACTTATTGTATGGGTAGAATATAGGTCTACATGTCAGAAATTTTAGAATTTCAGTTTTAAATTTGACTCAATATCCCTGTTTCTGACCTTAACCAAGAAGCTCAGTTGCCTGTGTCTCAGTTTTCTCAAGGCTCTTAACACACTTAGATTTTGTAAGGCTGTAGCACATTAATTACCATTAGTAAATGCTTTGAGGTTCCTGGCTGAAAGGCATTATGGGCATTTAAAATGCGATTACAGTGGCAGTTTTCAGCAAACTATTTGATGTTTCCTAAACAGAAAGCAATGATGTGGTTGGGTTGCATGAAAAAATACCTTTAATAGAAAATACTACTCATCTGTCTTCCTGCCTTCTCTATTTCCACAGGCCAGTAGTAAAGTCTTTGAAGGAGACTGGCCTGGTAGAGCCAGAGTTCTTTGAAGAAGTCACTATCTACTTCAGTGACATCGTTGGCTTCACCACACTCTGCAAATACAGCACCCCTATGGAGGTGGTAGATATGCTGAATGATATCTACAAGAACTTTGACCACATTCTTGACCATCATGATGTTTACAAGGTGATTAGCTCTGCACTTTTGCTCAGTTAACAACCAGGGGACACACAAATCAAATTGCATAATGTGGTGGATTTGGGAATCTGCCTTCTAAGCAAAGACAAAAGAGAGAAAAACAGGTCAGGATTACCTCATTTCAGTGTGCTTTCAGTGTGCCTGCTTGTACCAAATTTTCTATACTATGTGCTCACAGATTTGTTAACAGGAATGCAGGGTATAAACACTCATATTCCCAAATGGTGTCAGCTACCTTAAACTAATCAATTCTGCTCTCCAGGGAAGAAATGTTTAATCATGAGCAAGAGGATCTGATAAAACCTTTCTGCTTTTAACTAAGTATGTACTTTTCTGAGTCTGCAGATAGTGAGTTTTAATTTTGTTTCCACAGGTGGAGACCATTGGTGATGCCTACATGGTGGTGAGTGGTTTACCAAAGAGGAATGGCAACCGGCATGCAGTAGACATCTCCATGATGGCTCTGGACATCCTCAGCTTCATGGGATCTTTTGAACTGAGACATCTGCCGGGTCTGCCTGTGTGGATTCGCATTGGAATTCACTCTGGTACACAGCAGTGCTACATAAACAATGACAATGTTGTTGCCTTGTTTTTGAAAAGAACCGACTCCCATATGAGGTCTGGTCGTACATCATACATGATTGCTCTCCTCATGGGGAATCAGGTTGAAAAAAAATGTACCTAGAGGAAGAGCAACAGAAATAAAATGTCACTGGTTTGCTCCCCTGTAGTGAAATAACCCCCACCCATTCTTTCACAGCTGAAGTCAGTATCTAGGATGAGCAACTGCCATTGTTCCTGGTGTGATTAAAGCAGTTGTATCAAATAAGTCTTCATAGATTGTTCCTCCCTGACAAAAGCAGAGATCAGTCATGGGCAACTATGCTTATCTAAACAAAAAGTGCAGGCCTCTATTTTATGATTTTGGAAGCAAAATTCTGACAAGCCTATGCAGGAATTAATGTTTTGATTTATCTATAAAATGCTTCTTATTAAAGGGGAACACCAGATAGTTCAACAACTTTGGGAAATTCATCAACCACCTGAACCCCAGCTGCCAAGGGAGGAACATATCAGAGAAAGTGTCTGAGGCACTGGGAAACTGCTTGAGGCTCCACTATGCACCCTTCCATAATGAAGCTTATTCTATTTTTCTCTTGCTTCCAAACTTGACAGTTAAAAACTGTTTTTTTCTGCATAGAAATTGTGCTTTAATACAATTAACACTGTGCAGCTATGTCCTTTTTATGCTCTTACTAGATTATGCAAGACTAACAAAGCTAGGCTTGGTTTGGAGTGGGAGACCACAAGATATTATGGGAAGTGAGGTACAGAGTATTGCCATTGGTAAGGAATGCAGAGCTCCAGCAGGCACTGCACTGCTCTGCAATAGTGAGACACCTCCCAAACAAATAGTCTCTTGATCCACCTTTTGTAATGCTCTGCATCTCATTTCTAGGTCCATGTGCAGCTGGTGTGGTTGGAATAAAAATGCCTCGTTACTGTTTGTTTGGAGATACAGTGAACACAGCTTCGCGGATGGAATCCACAGGCTTGCGTAAGGATTTAATTTTAGCTGTCAGTGTAACGGGACCAAAGGCTATTGCTTAGTTTGTGACCAAAGTGTCTGTTTTCAGCTGAGAACAATTTATTATCAGCTTGCAGAAGTTTTAGAGATAAAGAAGCCCTATTTGTTTTGATTACCAATTATTTAACTGTCCAAAGTGACAGTGGGCAATGAAGAGTTATTCCTTGTTCATGCTTCAGTGCTGGTAACAGGGAGTTTGTAGACTGTTTCACTTCCTGAATTCCTCTGGAAGATATGATACTCATGTACCTGGATTAATTTTACTCTATGAAGTGTAGATTTTAGTTTGCCCTAGAATTGTATCACAGCTTGGTTGAGTAAATATACTGACTGTGGATTTGAAGTTGAAGCAATTATGTCTTCAACTTCAGCATTAGGGAACTGTGCCAAGAGACAGTTTTTTTTTCCTTCTGCCCAGTGTTTTCCCATGACCATTCTCTGTACAGATCACTAACAATTATTCTTTTCCCTTTTGGCATCTAAATACTACAGATATCATTGTTACCTGTATTTCAGATCAATGGCTGTACCAGCTCCCTAGATATACCATGTCGTGGAGTCAGTTTTTTCATACAGCAATTGCTTCTCTTTTAATTCTCTTAAATTGTTTCTCTTTAATTTAACTCTCAGAATTTATGTTGATAACAATTGAAGAAACTTCTGCTATAGCACCAGTTTTCACATATACTTAATGTGATTACGTGGTAAGTTTCCAGGTTGAGCTTTCATTGTCTCTTTATTTTTTAGCTCTAAGGATTCACGTAAGTGGTTCCACTATTAACATCCTGAAAAGAACAGACTGCCAATTCCAGTATGAAGTGAGAGGAGAAACGTACTTGAAGGTAACCTTTACCATGCACATGCAGGAATACAGAGAAGAGGGATAGTAAAAAAGTATTATACAGCTGGGAGTACCACAAAGTTAATTAACAGCTGGGGGAAAAGGGTTACAGATCAATTGGTATCACAGTCTCTAGTGGTTGAAGAGACTTCTATAAAGACAATGCAGGCAATGAAGAGCTCCCGAAGGTATAAATAAAATTACAACATAAAGATGTGGAGAATAAATGAAACATACCACTTGGAACAGAAAATTGCGGAGTGAACTCATCTGATGAAAGGGAAGCTGAATCTATTGTTAATTTGCTTATGCTCCGATATCTGACTGTCCCTCTACAATCCATTTATTTCAGTCTATTACACTTATCTGTCCTTGGGAGCTGATGGAAGGCAGCACAGCTCACCTCTCCCATGGTGTGTATTTCAGGTCATGGAACAAGGAAGTGGGTGTGCAGCTGCATCTCCCCCCATTATTCTTCTTCTCACATCTGATTTTTAATCCTTTGCCGTCAGAACCAGTTACTGAAAACAAGCAGAGGCAAACGCGGCAATGTGCAATACAGTATTATTTAAGAAAATTAACTACAGGGAATTCCATTCTAATCCTAAGGTTGTGCTTTCTTTTCTTTGTCATACATATTTAGGGCAGAGGAACAGAGATTACCTACTGGTTGACGGGTACTGAGGACAAGAAATACAATCTTCCAACACCTCCTTCTGTGTAAGATGGTCTTTATATGTGAAAAGGGAAGAGAAATTCCCATTGTTTGTGCTTTAGCCTTCACTGTTGCTCCCTGGCACTTGTTGTGGATTTTTTATGCTATTGAATTTATCTTCAGTAGTTAAAGGCTTAACAGTGTATATACATATAAATATGTAAATATTCATGACGTGGGACTATGTGTGTACCGAAGGTTATTTGTCTATATGAGCATTTAGCAGGTTCATTTCCTTGGAAGGGAAGTAAGTCTTACAGGACAAGTTGCTGATGTAATTGCAAAAGATGGACAGAAAAATGAAAAACATCAATATTCCCAAAAATTTAGTCCTAGTGGCACCTGTGTGTCATAGTACGGGAAGAGGATAACCACAACTGAATGTGCAGCTCTCTCTAATACCAGAAAAGAGCCTGTGAGCTTTTGTAGGGAAATTTGTAGAAGGAATGAAACTTGCAGGATTTCAAGCAGTATTCTGCTACAAGAGGTGAACAAAGTTACTGTAGTACTACACAGGAATAAAGTCTTTAAAAACTGAACAAGAGCTTACCTTCTAACACATAAGAGAGAAGTTACCAGGAAAAAATATGAGGTTGATGTCCCGGAACTGAGCCATCATTTTACATTAGAATTGAATAAAATACAGCAATAGTGGAAGGGTTGTTTTTGAGAAACTATGCAAAACTGAAGTCAGGATAACTTGTTGCATTTATTTAGTATGTATTTTGCATACGAGTACTGCATTATTTTCTGCTCACTCAATAATTGTGGAAGTTCCTCACTTTAAAGGCATAAGTAAATGTTACAGATTACTTCTGCTACAAAATTTTTGAGTCTTACACAATGTGTCCATGGCATGAATAAAATTCTTTGCCTATTTATTCCAAGTACATTAGAGAAAAGAGGAGGCTAACTGAAAGATGAGGGTTTTATCAGGGCATTAGCAAAAAAGAAATAATCAAGTTTTTAATCTAGTATGGAATCTCATGAACTTTGTTACTTTTTTAATGGAAAATATAAATGTTTGAGCTGAGCGGGAAATACTATCAAGACTACTTCTATGGTACATCTCTTTCATAAACTCAGACCTCCTTTTTTAAAATTAATATGATCTGTTTTGAGACTATCGGTATTACCAAATTGCAAATTCTTCTGGAATTCAACTAGTGAAAGTATCTCTTGAGCTGGATCACAGGGATGTTTTTGTTTTAACTTCCTCATATAGGACTGCCCCTTAAAAATTGTTATATGTGTGGTACTCCAGCAAAAGCCAGATATACCGAAGAAATTTCTGAAAAGATGGCAACTGTTACTAAAGGCCACCTGAAGCTGAATAGTGGAAGTGCTGGTGCCAGTAATGGTGTTGAGAGCCAGAACCTATTTTGATTGGGATTTAATCTAATTCGTGTCTTCCTTTTCATTCAAATGATCATGATTTTTTTGGAAGGTCAGTAATGACACAGCAGCAGATCTCCTGTGCAAAGACACTGCTCCATATTACCTGGAAAACTCACATGGAAATCCTGCCTTCTATTCCCAAATTCAGAAGCTGAATTTGGTCCTGTCCACTATTTTTATCAGTAGCGTGTGAATGTCATTAAGACAGATGTGGGATAGAAACATCTTAAAAACAGTGGGGACCTGGCGATCACTATAAACATGTGACTCACTGAATTTTTTTTCCATCCTGTTGTTTTCAGGGAGAATCAGCAGCGGTTACAAGATGACTTAGCAGAGATGATAACCAATAGTCTTCAGAAAAGGGAAAATGAAGGCTCCAAGGCGCGGGAGCTTTCACGGGTAGCCAGCTACCGATCAGGTACTCTGGAATACCTGCAACTGGTCAGCGCAGAGAATTTTACCACATATGTTTAAAACTGAATGTCTAGTATGACTCAAGAAGCTGCAGCAACTCTCTGGAGAACTTCATGTGAAGGCTGAAGGCTTACACTTTCAGCTAGAGGAGAAACAAAGTACCTTTCCAAGCATCCTTTCCACCGTCTGACCTGACATCAGTAAATCAAACCTCTCTTCACCGTAACATTGAAATTGTTGGATGACTTCAGCAGGACACAAGCAGCCTGATTTGAGGTAAATGAAAACATCTGAAACTTGAGTCTGGAAAATAGTAAGGTTTTTTTGTTGAGTTAGTTTTTTTTTAAACTGTGATAGTCTGTTCAATAATCCACTTCTGAAAATATTCACAGTAAAACCTTAATTTGTCATGATTTTTAAATGTATTTAATTTGTAACTTTTAATCGAAGAAAGATTTGCTGTAATATATTTGAAAATAACACCAAATATAACATATGTAAACCCTGGATATGTTGCTATTTTGCTTCTTCTGTTGTTTTCCCTGTGTCTCACATGTTTTGTTTAATTAAGCTGACTTTGTTCAAGAGGCAACACTTCTGTTATTTACATTGGGATGTTACTCCAGAAATATGGCTTCTAAAGCTTATCTGAATCTCCTGGGCCTGAAAAATGAAACTTTCTTTCAAAATGAGACACTTTCATATCTCTTCACCACTTCTGCTTCTGCCCCCAAACCAGAAGTGAAACAGAAATTAAGGAAATAAAATTATCTGAACTTCTCAACCTCAGAATCTTTCAATTCAGTTTTTGGATGCAGTTTCAAAAACCAGCAGGTTTTACTTATTAACTGACACCTTGGCATTTATATTAATAAACAGCTTTAAAAAGCAACAAAAGCACAGGGGACACATGCAAAAGAAAATCAGCATTCATATGAAGTAATAACATCTACCGAGTGAACCTTTGGCGAGGGCCTTTTTGTGCATTGGTGGCTTTCAAAGCATAGCTAATTCTTCCACCGTTGTCCAGTATCGCTCAGTATTCAAACGATAAAACTGGTGCAAAATCATTGGTTTTAAACAGCATTTTTTTCAAGTAAACATAACATTTTAAAAGAGCACGCCAATTCCTGCATTTCTTCTTTGTCAATATAAATTGGCTTTGTAAGAACACACACACAAAAAGAACAACGTAGATGTAAATAGTTACCGAGTGCAAAGATTCCTGGAAAAATTAAATAATGAGGTGCTGAAGGGCTTGTACTCTTGTCTAATGAATGTAAATTCCTACACCCAAGAACATGATAGAGAGAAAGAGCAGAAAATGTGTAACCAACAGCCACAGTTTTCACATTATATGTAACCAATTTTAAACTCAAACTGGCACTACTACCACACTGTCTGCTGTCTGTGATCTAATGGAAGCATTCATTTGAAGGAGGATAGAAAAAAATTATTGGTATTCTAAAACTGGTATGCATTAGAAAGAATATCAGCACAGTAAAAAAGTATTGTGGTGCCAGTCAACAAGCTTTGTCTATTCTTGGGTTTGAGGGCTCTGCTACTGGGCACCACTGGGCTACTGCTGAATCTGATATGCTAAGCAAGTGTAGCTGTAAGGCAGTGACAAGTGTTGGACTCATCAAGCCTGAAGAAGCCCACTGCTGCTACTATCTCAAGCAGAGCTGTTCTGATCTTTGAAGTGACATAAGTCAATTTTTAAAGAGGAGTTTTACGGGATCCATCCTTGACACCTCTGAAATACAAATTATTTTAGAGCAAATAACTCAGCAATGAGTTGATGGACTATCTTCTGATAGGTTTGTTTTCCCCATGGTTCTGTCCCTGCACATATCTGTTACCTATACATCACAATAAAATCAATTTTGACTACTCTTTTAAAAAAATTATTCCTGATTTCAGGTTTGAATCGTCTTAAGATGCAATGTCATATCATTGCATTTTATTATCAAATATTAGATCAAAAAGTGCTCTACCATCAGAAATCTGTCACTGAAGGTCCAGTCATCCACTTCTCCTGGTTGTTTTTTATTCAAGCAATGAAGTGTTATATGAAAAACCTAGTGTGAGATATAATTTTGTTCTCCAAGTGCAAAGGATTTTGACTTCATCACCGTTCATTTGGACTTAACTAACACACACACACAAAAGGTTTTCTGAGAATCCCTGGTCCGGGAGCATTTGGAAGAGAATCTTTCCAAACACCCAACATGACTTTTGTAGCTTTGGGTCGTATTCAGATTCGCTCCTACTTCATTTTTATCATACATAGAATCATAGAATAGTTTGGGTTGGCAGGGACCTTTAGGTACTGGAAGGTGCTAAAAGGAGCCTTCTGTTCTCCAGGTTGAACAACCCCAGCTATCTCAGCCTGTTTTCACAGGAGGGATGCTCCAGTCCTCTGATTGTCTTCAGGGCCCTCCTCTGGACTCGCTCCAACGGGTCCATGTCTGTCTTATGTTTGGGGCTATACAGGCAGGTGTGTTCTCATGAGAGTGGAGTAGAGGGGCAGAATCACTTCCCTTGACCTGCTGGCCATGCTGCTTTTGATGCATGGTTGGCTTTTCTGGACTGCAAATGCACATTGCTGGCTCTTGTTGAGCTTCTTGTCGGCCAAGACCCTAAGTCTCTCTCTAGGCCTGCTCTCAATCCATTCTCTGCTCAGCTTGTACTTGTCCTTGGGATTGCCCTGTCCCATATCTAGGGTCTGCAGGTGGACTTGTTGAACTTAAAGAGATTCACATAGACCCACCTCTCAAGCCTGTCAAGGCCCCTCTGGATATGTCATCCCTTCCTTCCAGCATGTTGACTGCACCACAGCTTGATGAAGGTGCACTCAAGCTAAGTCCATACTGCCAACAAAGATGGTAAACAGCACCTGTCCCCATACCGATTCCTGAGGAACATCACTTGTCACTCATCCACACTCACCTCCTGTTTCAGCATCATGTATTTGTGCTCTCTATCCTAGTTCTCACATGCCTCCAACTCCTGTTTTAAATATCTTTTTTTCTCCCATTATAATCCTATACAGAGAATTCTATGGAAAATATAATTGTCTGTTTTACTTCACCAGCATAGTCAAACTGAGAGAAGCATGTGACAGAGGTGAGTTTCTCATTTGGAAAAAACTTTGAAAAATATTCCTCCAAAGCAAACACACAATCCATTCATGATTAGACACTTAAGAGTTAATTTTCACTGGGGAGGTAAAAAAAAAAAAAAAAAAGTGACAGCACTGTGTTTTATGCTTATCTCTAAGAGCAGTTCAGAACAAAGCAGTGATGGGTATGGAACAATCCCTGCAGCCAGCAGTGGTGTTTCAGTGCTCTTACCCTGGGCTTGAGGCCAAGGCTTGCTACTTGGCCTGAACTGGTTGGCATGCGACCTTGTTATATGAGGCTATTACAGGCACCGGTATCAAATTTGAACTGTCTTAAACAATTACTGAAACACAAAGTCCAAATAAATAGCTCTTTTAGGATAGCGGTAGAATATCCAACACTGGGAGAAACAAAACGATAGTGCCAAAAAAATTATCTCAACCAACGGGGTTCAGACAACAACAGTGCACAGTGCCTAAAAATGATCTGAACCAATGGGGTTCAAGGGAAAACCCCATGAAAAGTTGTTTCTACGTGGAAAACCTAGGAAAAGGTCTCATTTTTTCTGCTGGGACACACAGGACAGTTGCTGTTCCCAACAGGGCCGAAAGCTGCTCTTCCTGTGATGCAAAACGTGTAGTTTGACAAGGCACCACCCTACTCCTGCTGCTTTTCGGAGGCCCTTCCTGATAAACCTTCGCCTCTTTTTGGTTAATCACCACGGAGAAGCCCAGCGGCGCCGTAGGCGCTCGCCTGGGGCCCTCCCCTCAGTGTCTTGCGAGGTCGGACCTCGGCCGGGAGTGACCCCGGCACCAGCCAACCCTTGGGGGCTCCGAACAACTACTGGGTCAAGAAAGATGCCGGCCGCTCCCGGGCACATCCCCACGCACATCCCGGCAGCCGGCGCGGGGAAAAACCGTCGCCCCGCCAGGGCCACCTCCAGCACGGGACACCGCGGCCGGGGCGGGCGCCGGAGGAGGCGGGGGCAGCGCCGAGACCTGCCCTGAACGAGAGAACTTCTTAAAGTCCCGCCGCCTCCCGGCGCTCGCAGGAGCGGCAGGATGGCCCGGCCGGGCGGCGGCGTGTGCCGCTACTGCTGGGGGCTCGTCCTGCTGTGGGTGGCAGCGGGCGGCCGCGCAGGTGAGGCGAGCGGGCGTCGTGGGGGCGGCCGGCACGAAGCCCCCTCGCTGGGGTGGGCGGGACGGAGGGAGAGAGCCGGGCTGCCCGAGCCCCGCGAGTGCCCGCCCCCGTCCCGAGGGTGCCCGGCGGCCGGGAAGGGTAGCCCGGCCCGGGCTGTGCCGCGGCTCCGGCGGAGGCAGCGCGGCTCGCCCAGGGGACCCTTCGGGCTCCGCGCCCCGCCTGGTGCGGCCGCTCCTCGCCGCGCCTCCGCCCGTGCTGCCTGGGACGCGGGTGCGAGGACCCTCGGTCCGGGCGGGGTCTGGTGCCTCACGCCCTGCTCCGGCAGCACCTCGTGCCCCCGCGGCCGGGCAGGGGCGGCCCGGCTGCCTCGTGGGTATTCGGTGCTGGCGCTTCCAAAACATCTTCCCAGTTCCCAAACTAAGGAATCCAACAGATGGGAAGTTACCTTGAGCGCCCACCAGTGCTGGCTTTCAGTGTCATATGCAGGCATGGGAATCATTTAGGATGGACGCTTTGCAGTGGTGCTGTGGCCTATAGCAGTGACTTGAGACTGGAGTGCTGGCTTGTTGGGTACAGGTCTGTGTTTTGGATGTCTTAGGGAATCACATAATGGTTTGGGTTGGAAGGGATGTTAAAGGGATCACCTTGTTCCAACAGTCCTGCTATGGGCAGGGACACAACATCTCCCTCTTCTGCTGCCTTCAGTGAAGGTCTTAAGGGCTGGATTAAGTGCTTATCGTCTGGGAATTTCCGAGTTAATTTATTAATTGCCACAAAACAAGGAGAAATTCAGTTAACAGTTGTTTCAGTGTTTGTGAAATGTTACATGTATGTAATTTTGTGGACTGTCCTACCTCATCTCGCAGACCTAGTTTTCAAATTTTACCTGGGTTGGCAAACACTTCAGTACTACATCAGTAGGATAAAAAGGTCAGCTGTGAATCATGCAAAGGAAGTGAAAGTTAGTTTCGGGTATGAAGTAGAAATCAGTTGGGTATTAGCTGAAACTAACATCATAATTGAAGTACTGGTAGAAAACTAAGGAGCAAATAGAAATGTCTTTAGGCTATTTAATGGAGTAAACATAGCTTTCAATATTGTGAATCGTCTAGATGCCTTATTGTGTTTGTTTTTTGTTTTTTTTTTTAAAATTGGTTCATTGTTCTTTAGCATTTTGAATGCCTTGAAGATTCTTCATTATACAGTTTGGGAACTGTTTCTAGATAATTTTCTCTAATAAAAATGGCTTAAATTGAGGTACTCTGATGTAGTGAAGCTACTTGTTGAATGATTATTTTTGTTTCCTTGGTGGATGACCTGTACTGGGGACCTATAACTGTTTTGGCAAATCTGCTGTGTTAGCTAAGCTTTTCTAGTAAGTATCCTTGTGAACATGAAAACCATACGAGACTGAAACTCTTAATTGATAGTTCACATTTGAATATTGCTTTTCTGTGATGTAAGCACAAATCAGGGGATTAGACTTCAAATAATGACAGGCTTGTTGGAAGCAAATTGAAAAATTACTTAGACCTGAAACGCATGAGGAAATAGGATGAATTAAGGCCAGTAGAATAGGAAACACAAATAGCTTATATTCAAGCAGATCAGAAAGCATTTACTCCTTTATTTGAAAATTACTGGGCTTTGTGTTAATTTCTTGTGTGATTTAACCTAATCTCTAAAGAAGCCCTGAAGTACTTGATATTTGTTTTGTAATGGATTCCAAGCATAACTCTATTTTGCAATTTTACTTGTTCTTTAGACATATACAGCCTTCTTTAAATAGTTAAAAGGATGGTTCTTAAAAAAAAAAAAAAAAAAAAAAGACATGGACCTGTTAGAGCAGGACAAGAGGAAGCCACAAAGATGATCAGAGGGCTGGAGCACCTCTCCTATGAAGATGGGCTGAGAGCTGGGGTAGTTCAGCCTGGAGAAAAGGAGGCTTTTAGGGAGACCTCGCTGTGGCCTTCCAGTACCTGAAGGGGGCTTTTGAAAAGAAGAGAGAGGGACTGTTTACAAGGGTGTGTAGGGACAGTAGTTTCGAATTGAAAAGAGGGCGGGTTTAGATTAGATGTTAGGAAGAAGTTTTTTACTGTGAGGGTGGTGAGGCACTGGAACAGGTTGCCCAGAGAAGCTGTGGATGCCCCATCCCTGGACGTGTTCAAGGCCAGGCTGGATGAGACCCTGAACGACCTGGTCTAATGGAAGGAGTCTCTGCCCATGGCATGGGGTTTGGAACTAGATGATCTTCAATGTCCTTTTCAACCCCAGCCATTCTGTGATTCTGTAAAATTTTTTATGGGAAAATAGGCCAAGCTCTATCAAATAACAGAATTAAACAGAAACATCTTTACTTCAGGTTGACCTGAAACATTTAAATGCTATACTGTGAGAATATAATCTTTACTACTGATTCTGTAGCTGTAGGAGAGGATATAATGAAAATAGATGTGCAAATTTGTTCTAGTTTTTTTTTTTTTTTTGTATTTCAAAGTGATGCAAAACTAGTTTTCAGTGAAACAGGAGAGTGAAATCTTCCTTATTTAGTGGAAAGTTTATAGATGGAATCTATGAGGAACAGTTCTACAAAAAACTTCACTTTTCATAGAATCATAGAATCATAGAATAGATTGGGTTGGAAAAGACCTCCAAGATCATCAAGTCCAACCCCTGATCCAACTCCAATTACTATATCATGGCACTAAGGGCCACATCCAATCTCTGCTTAAAAACCTCCAGGGATGGTGAATCCACCACCTCTCTGGGTAGGCTGTTCCAATGCTTGATTACCCTCTCTGTAAAGAATTTTTTGTAAAGCTATGGGTGAAAATATAGATTAAAATTCATAGTTAAGGAAGCTAGTAGTTTTCATATTCATAGGAGATGCTTGTAGTTGTTAATTTAGCTTGTTACATGTGACCTAACCTGTGTTTCATTGCTTGTGAGTTGGCTTGTTTCTCAGTGTAAGGAAAAATAGGAGTATTATTTCTCACCCCTTGACCTTTTACTTTTTTCATCTTCAAGGAAAAGAGTTCTACTCATTCCTCCAATTAGAAAGTCCAGTAGCCTAACCAGATACATGTATGTTTTGAAAACACCTTATGGCTGGGAAAACATAAGAAAAAACAGCCTTTTCTGGCATTCTTAAGCCATGTCAAGTGTTATTTTTTTAGGTATAATTTATTTAATAAATATTAGTGAGAGTTATCAAGTAGTGTGTGTGTTGGATGGTCTTGGGCCATCTCTGTACTGCTTTTCTTTCATTCTTTGTCTTTTCTGTCAATTCTGTTCTTTCATGTCCTGCTCAGCATTTCCTCTTGTGTTTCATCTTGCCTCAGTCCTCTTGCTTAGTATTTCCTTTAATTGCTTTCTCCATATTCTCACAAACATTTATGTATTTCCACTTTGCTGCTGCCACCAAGTAAAAGACAATCTCCAGTTTTTAAATAATGTTGGAAATGCCCGTATTGACCCAAAAAGGCAGAGAACAGATTTGGCATTGCAGCCTAAAAACCAAGGGGACTACCACCACCTCCTAGTCATGGGTGATATATGCTCCTTTTTCCATTATGTAGGGAATAATCTTGACAAAAGACAGGTACTTCTTCCTTGCTATAGAAATTTCATCACTCTCCTAACTGAAGTCCCTGTTTCTGGATATGTATTTAACAGAAGGGTTGATGTGTCTTTAAAAGCAGGCAGTTTGAGGAAGGATTTCCCTCAGTCCTTACTGACTGCAAGAGAGGAGAAGAAACTCCTATTTCCAAACTTGTTTTGTCATTGCACTTTTCCACTTCTCTTTCCTACCACAGAGTACATTGGTGGTTGTGCTAGAACTGTGTATTGCTGATGCTGTGCAGTTCTCCTGGCTGGCTCATTGCAGGGAGGGAAAGGATGATTCCACTGACCTACACTATCCCCTGGGGTTTTGACTCATTCATTGCAGTAAATAGTGTGTTCTTTGGTGTGTTATTTGTATTATTCCAAGCAACACTGTTATGGAATAGTCACACAGTATCACTTGTTTGTTTGTTTGTTTGGAGGTTGTTTGTTTTGGTTTTGTGGTTTTTTTTTGGTTTGTTTTTTTTTTTTTGTTTTGTTTTGTTTTGTAGGGGATTTTGTTTGTTTGTTTGTTCTTCAGAGCCCTAATGTCTTACCTTTGATAAAAGGATTATTTGTAGGTTCATGGAGACGTTGCATTTGATTTATATGCAAGAATTTACCAATACAATTGCTAGGATGAGAGATGCTAGGGCCTCAGCCTCCAAAAATAAATACAAGAATGCCAGTATTATTCAAGGGAAAGGCTCCTGTTGTTTCAGAACTCAAACAGGATTGTTTGGAAATGTGCAGTTGCTTCTTGCATGTCTGTATTCCATACTATACTTCAGTTCTGCGTCATACTTTTCTTCAGTTTTCTTGGCAAAGGCAGTCCTACTTGTTTAGATGAACACAACAAAATTGTAACAGACTAGGTGATAGTAAATGCTTTGATTACATTGAAGTGTAAGTGTATTTGAAGTGTACACAGATTTATAAGCTTGTCATTTTAACTCCAACTGCATCAAGGTGAGGTGGGATGATGAGTGACTGAAAAAAAGAGTCAGTAATGGGGAATAGTGTTTTCCAGCATTATCGTTAAACTACGTCCATGACAGCTACTTTGATGCTATTCCTCTGAGGGCCTCTCAAGGTTTGTTGCAAATTGTCCTGTAATGTAACATTTCCCCTTCTCTCCCATCCTCTTTGAGACCTAGTTTTCTTCAGTTTAAATTTGTCATGTAGTGAATTTGGGGCAGGGCAAACTCCAAGGGTAATGGAAAAGTTTGTTCTGACTTTTGAAAATAGCTCTGAATGTTCATGCTCTGGCAGAGCATAAAACAAAGCAAGCCAGCCTGCTGTGTTAGAGTACCTGTGTCAGATAGGTCTGTCTGGCATTGGCATCAAGTTTCTTTTACAAAAGAAAAGAACATCTATTTTCCTTTATGCAGAAGAAAGTTTTTCTGACATACCAATTTAGTTTGCGGGCACTAATAACAATACCCAGGTGCCCTGGTTCCTCTTGACTTCCTGCCACCTTTCCACAACCTCCTGAAGAAATGGGAAGATGATCATGCTTTGCCTTGCTTTGTTCTTGCTCTTTCTACCCATTCCTCAACACCTTTGTGTACTGGGCACATGGCCTGTCTCTCCTCTGCCCAGCAGTGGGCTTCTTGGTTGGAATCAGCCTTCCGGCTTGCTGCTGGACAGGCAAGTTGTGTTTTGCACTTTGCACCACTTCTTCACAGGACCTCCCTTTCTCTTGACTTTTTTGCTGTGTAAGCTTTAGCTTTGTAAGGTGGTCTTTGGCTCTCTCCAGTGATGAACCTTATCAACCTGCTCTTCTGCTCTTGTGCTCTTCTGCTCTTCTGCTTACAGATTTTTCAGTTTGAGTGATTCCCATGTTTACCCTTAACCTAAAAGTAGAAATTACTGCATGTATTATTAGAAGATAGTTAAGGAGACAACAGAAAACTAAGCACATAGCTGCTTGAAGAGTTCCCCGAAGTTTGTCATGTCTCAGTCCTTTAAATAGCCTCAGTACCTGGCAGATGAAAAACATGTTTCTAAACACTGTGTTCCAAGTCCCTGAAATGACTTAATCTCTAAATAGCCATGTAACAGCTTCTTTTTATAGAATGAGGGGAAAACCAAAAGTTTTTTCACTACTAAAATTCTGGTTCTGCTAATGTGTCTTCTGTTCCCATGAGAAGTGTCTCTAGTACATCACGAAGCCTGACCTAGTGTGCAGTGATACAAAGTCTGGCTGGAGACTGGTAACAAGTGGTATATGCCAGTGGTTGATACTATTCAGCATCTTCCTTAATGACCTCAGCAATGGGGCAGAGTGTACCCTCAGCAGTTTTGCTGATGATACACCAGAGCGCTGTACAGCCGTTCAGAGGGACTGTTTGTGAGTTTATCCCTTAAAGCTTTTCATATAATTCTGAGAACTCTGACTCATGAGTTTCGAACGTTTTTCACTTAAAATACTGTATGAGTGATTTGATCACTCTTGAATAAAGAGCTGATGTAATGTTCCATTTTAGGGAAGTTTCAATTAGAATTGCAGGGTGTGGGGTTTTGGGGGTTTTGTTTGTTTGTTGTTTTGGAAAGCAGTGTATCTTTCTCTTTGTTCTTCAGCTCAGCAGGATTAAAACATCAGTATGTTTCTTAAAACAGCAGTCCAAGTGGAACTCTGAGCAGTGTAGTGCCCTTAATTCCCGTTCATTTTACACTTGGGATCGATTCTATTCCAGATGGGTGATGGGCATTGTGTGTCTTAATAAAGGATTGCATATGTGTGGTGCTTTTGTCTTTAAGCCTGTGGTTCACTAAGTCCTAGTGCTTTGGTTATGCCATCTCCAGGATTAGTTGCCCAGAAAGTCAGTTTTGAAAACTTTTGCAACTTTTTGAATCTTTAGGCGAGAAAGAAAGCCAACAGTAGCTTATAATCCTTTGCAGTTCCTAGGGCATGCTGTCTTCCAAAGTTGTTTTCAGTAAGATTTGTATATATTGTCTTCTGGACCAGGTAAGGAAATTCTTTTCTGAATCTTATGTCGACACTCAGCTGTGTTGGAGCTCTACACTTAAAGAGTTGTAGATAATGTCCAGAAGAGTAACATGAGAATATTTAGCTGTAAGCTTGTTTTAAAACTCCAGTTGGTTCTCATGCCTTTTTTCAGTACATTAACATTATTGTTGATCTCCACAGTAGAACTAAACCTGATGGAGAGCTATAAAATTAACTTTTTTAAATTGCCAAAATATTGCCTTGACATTTCAGTATTGGTTAGGAAATACCTACTTATGTTTGTTTGTTTCCCTTGCCCCCTTTCTTCCCCACCATAGAAATCCGCTATGCAACTGTGTACTGGAATAAAGCTGAAAAAACACTTCAGGTCAGGAATACACTGGACAGGAGTGGAGACGCTTATGGTTTCTACAACAACAGTTTACAGACAACAGGTTGGGGAGTCCTGGAGATCAGAGCAGGCTATGGCAGCCAGACCTTAAGCAATGAAGATATCATGTATGCTGCTGGCTTCTTGGAAGGCTATCTCACAGCTCCGTAAGTATCTAAGGATGCAACTCAATTTATGGCACTTCAAGTGGATTTCTGTACTTGTGAGGTTTTTTTGTTTGTTTTAATTTCCCTAAATACCCATCCATTTAAACTAACCATACATTTTGCAGCTGTATGCTGTTCTTTTAATTAGTAGGAGGCATAAAGTATAGCTTCTTCATGAGGGGATCAGATGTGCACTTCTCATTCTGCAGGCTCTCCTAACACCTCGGTGAGATAGATGAGTACAGCATCTGTGTTACTGACTAACTAATGTAATCACAAAAAAGTGTATGTATGTGTAAGGAAGTGCATAAACCCTGTGTTGTAAATAATTGCAAAAGGGTTAGCAAAAAAAGTAGTTATTTCCACAGCCTGTAGTTAAGTGGCTGACCAATAGCAGACGAGACGGTTGAGAGCAGATCGGTCAGGGAGAAATGTTGCTAGCAAGGTCTGCGGGGCTTCCTTAAGGACCTTTTTCAGCAAACACTGTCAAGAAACTGCTGGGGAGCAGATACCAAAACTTCAGTGCATAGGAAGTTGTTTTGGCCAACTTAAAAAAAAAAAAAAAAGATATATATATATATATATACTGATAAGCCTGAAGGCAGTCTGACGTCAGCGTCAGGGTCAGCGTTCTCCTGAAAGCCCTAAGGGACCAAATTTCTCCCACTATGAAAACTGACTGAATTTTGTACTTGTTATGATTCCAGAGCAGGTGTTTTTTTTCCCTAAGATAAAACAAAAATAAATAAAAAATCCCCCTCAACACCAAATACATAACCCCAATCAACAGCCAACCAAAAAAAATAATCCCCAAACCATACCTTGTTCTTTTCTTGACTCAGCTGAAAGACAGAATGACACTATGAAATACTCACTGGCAGTAGATGACTGTGCTAGGTTGGACTTGATGATCTTGAAGATCTTTTCCAAACTAAATGATTCTGTATAGCTGGTGATGTAGATAAGAACATCATGCATGGCTTGTTCAACCAGCTCCATCTTTTCCTATGATTAAGTTGATAGAGGAAAAGAAAAATTCCAAAATTCTGGTGCTTGGATGGGGAATAGTTGGGAGAGGTTTGCAATGGCTGCAGTGACATGAATTCGGCTTCATCAGCTTTGCTTTCAGAACACTGAAATAAATACCCACAGCAAGGGAAGGTTATCTGAACATTTGTCAGATATGGCTTCTGGATAAGGTAATATAATTAAGAAGATATTTTAAGATCAGTTAATATTTATGGATAGTTCTCTGATCATACGATAGTGTCACTCTAGTAGGCTCTGCTGGTGAGGCACAGAAGTCTCTGGAAGCATACAAGGGAAATTCAATAAAGTAAAGTAAGACAAGTAAAACTTGTCAAAACCAGAACACTTCTGAGGGGAAGAGTAAAGGAATCCTAGAGTTTTGAGCGCACAACCTGTACTCCAGGCAGGAAACAAAATGAAATACATAAGAGATCCGATTGTATATTGTTGGATTATTTGGCTTGAGAGGTTCCTGTTTTGTGCTATTCAGTCAGTTTATGTCAAGGATGTCTGGATCTGGGTGATGCTAGCGTAACATTTAGAACATTGTTAAAATTGGATATGGCTCAACAGATTTTTTCATTAAGGCTTTACCTAGGTGTATTAATCTCCTAAATGATTAAGCTTAAGCTTTGTCATACTATAGGTAGCTCAGGCTATGCTAAGCCCGATTAGATGTCAGGTAGTGTTCTAATAGCAACAACTCATACCCTGTTCCTCTTCTGCCTCCAGAGTAGATTTATGTGTCTTCCTTTCTCTTAAACAAACATAACTATATGCCTGTTCCTTTAAATGTGATTTGAATGTGAAACAGTGTCTGCAGAGGCTTATTTGCTATCATAGTCTATGCTGAGTTCTAGACGAAGGAGATTTCCCCTTTGTTTGTTGTTTTTTTTTTTTCCCATGGGTGTTAAATGAAGATTCACAGAAGTGAAGTTATGCAAATTATTCCGCTCAAGACTTTCACCTTCCCCCGGTCAAGTGCTTACTGAGGTTGGTTCCTAGCCCTGGCTGTTGTTGCTGTAGGGCTACCAGCATTGGTTGGCCTTTTATGGAGAAATGAATATAGCAGAAATAGTAATGAACAGAGATCTTAAAGTCTGTGGAAGTGAAGCTGATGGTTTGTATCAATGTGGAAAAGTAGGGCTTGAGACTTTGGCTTTTAAACAAAATTGGAAATTTAACTGTTTTAAAGGAGATTAAGTGTGAGAGTGGGTTAAGATGCAAACCCAGAAGTAGCTAAAGCCTTTCTTTTCTAGGAAAACTTTTTGAGAAAATCCACAGAGAAATCCTCTGACAAGTGCAAGATCCAAAAATGCTTATCATCACTAAAATGACTATCAAATATGAATTTGGGTTTTTTGCTATGTATTTGCCCCATTGTACATCTCTAAATGCAGTGGAAGCATATTTCTCACTGGGGATGATGAACATAAGCTTTTTCTGTCAGGTCATGTAAAGCCATTTTGGATAAAGGAGGTTTTTCTGGAGACTAAGAATACTTTTTGAAAATGCTTCAACTAAAGAGTAGAGATGAATTAGTGATGTACTCTCTTGGCCTTTGAGAAGACAGAGAACCTATTACTTCAGGTTTCAGCTGCATGGCTTTGGTAGTTTTCTGTTTGGCAAACTGCAACTAATGAATCCTTTTATACACTGTTTGCAATTTCCTGAATTGCAAAAGAAGTGAGAAGTCTCTAAGTCTGCAGATGTTAAACTTGCTCTCAGAGCTCCATTTCTCCTTCATCTTGCCTATAAATTCACAGTATTGTAATTAACATGCAGGCAGAAGTTCTATCTTGGGGACAGTTAAAGTCCTCTGAAGTAACACCAGGAAACAGCCTATCTCAATCTCTAGCACTACTCCCATTGGACTGCTTGGCCCGTTCAGCCTGTCTTCAGGGAAACTCTCCAGCACCATCACAACTTCCCTTATGAGAAGGTGTCTCTAAACACTCTCTTTCCACTTTTGCACGCACCGATGCCCTCAGTAGCTGCACTCAGCTCAACCTTCCTTTTGAAGGACTTGGTAACAACAAGGGAGACTGTAAGTAGGTGTTTAGCTTTGGGAAGGCTCTGTGTGCATTGAGAGCCAGTTAGCTGCTGGAGAGAAGACTCTTGTGTCAGCTGCCTGTACAAGCACCTCAGGTGGCTCAGGCGCAGTCCTCCAATGTGAAAACATGGGGTATGCTCGGTAATTGAAGAGCCCTTTAGCACATGGCTACCTGCTGTCTTAACTGCGAGGTGTCCAGCTGTCTTGCATCCATAGGCGGTAATGACTCACCCTGAAATCCTGCTAGGAAGAGCTCTGATGAGATGCATTAGTAGGAGGGAAAGGTTGTGTGCTTGATCCCGGGTTGAAGCACAGGTTCCTGCAGAAGCTGTTGGGTGAGCAGGAGCTGCGGCTAGACAGTGCCTGCAATTTGGAGACCTTCAGGAATTCTCAGCTAGCTCAGTTCTCACGTTACACTTAGGGCATGAAGGAGAGTTTTAAGACACAGCTAGGCCTCATCACGTAAGCAAAAGAGTGACCAAGTACCTCTCTTAAAAGCATATGCTTTGCATTTAGTAGGAACCTAAGAAGACTGTAAACCAACCAGACTGAAAAAAAAAAAAAAAAAGGCAGAATATGAGGTATGCTACAACTGTTTTATCTCAGATTACTTGGGAAAAATTAACCTCATCTCTAGCTGTATAAGTCTGTTGTAGAAAAAGTGATAGTTCAGCCAGTCAGACCAGTTTACCAGTGATGGTAGAAACATAAGCCCTTCCTAGAGCATGCTTCATTCATGCTTTTCTAATGTTGGCACCTGATTCAGATGGTAGCTATATGTGTTGAAAATACATAGTGAGGGGTTAAATAAATTGAATCCTAGTGTCTGGGGATCCAGACACTTGTTTTTATCCCCAGTCTCTTACCCCTCTGTAAGGTCCAATCCTGTCATCCAGCCAAAGATACTTACTCTGGTTTTCTTAGGTATGGATTCTCTTTCTCCATTGGAAACAGAGAAGTATTAATGAGGCCTTTCTTTACTTAGTGGCAGAGCACATCCAGATCTGTGACATTATTTTAAATAGCTCCAGTTGGGGTCTGCCAGGAACCTAAGAGCAGTATTTTAAATTTGAAGCAATATTAATTTTAGTCTTTTCTGATACAGCTTCCACTGACTTGAATCCTGTCATCTTCCTCTCTAATTTGAAGCAGGGCTCTGCTTTTCTGTTTTTAGGCTTTGAATTCTTGTCGCATATTTGTAATTGCCTTGCATTTGGCTTTAGATGTAGTTGCTAAGCCTTACCTTACTAAAATGATCCAATTTACTTCAGAGAATAATATCCTTATGAAACATGCAAGCCATGTGCATAGAAGCTCTGTTAAAGCAAAAATATTAAAGAGAGTAACTAGGGGAAAATTTTGTGATAACACTGGTTATTAAAAAACCCCAACCAATACCAGGACTTGTCTGTCCCCTGTTAGCATATACAAGAATGAAAGACATTAAAGAAGCTGTTTTCAGTCCCCTGATTGTGAACTAACCCAGCTTCTACACGAGTCATTACAGCTTAAAGATACTGCTACTGTCAAATCTGCCTTTGAGTGCAGAATAGGGAGTAGAGCTGATGGTTGAGTCTGGAAGCCTGATCCTGGCCTAGGCAGTGGTTAGAGCAGTATCCTAGCTGTGTATCCTTCTCATGTGGTTCTAGTCATTAAATGACCATCTGCCAGGTGAACCAGCTCGTGCTGTTTGCTCCACATTAGTGACATGAATGCTCTGATTTGTAGCATGGAGCAGGCTAAGCTCTAATTTCCTTCCTAAAATTACTTGGGATTTTTGTTTGCTGAATTCCCTGTGAATGTGCAGGGGTGGAGAATATTGATCTGTCTCTTCAAGTTTCTTATCCTCTTCAAGAAGTAGGTTATGGTTATATCATGCAGTCTTGTGTTACATGGGAGACAAGAAACTCTAGAACTAAAATTAACGTTGTAGCTGCAGTTTCATGAAAGGTGTACTGGTGTAAAGCTGCTGAATGCACCTCTCTCTTGCCCCAGCACCTCTCTCCACAGATCCCCTCAACTTATGTCTGCCCTTTCATGCATCAGTTAATGTACCAACATAGTATAGAGCTGCCTTTTTGCACCAGCTCTGTTGCTCATCTGTTGGCATAACAACCTAACTCAGACTACCAGAAAAAATAATTCACATTTTTCCTGGGTTAATGTTTTGTCTGAATGTGTGCAAACGATTAGATCTGGTAGTCAGAATAGTACCAGAGCTAAGATAAGAAGCAGCAGGATCATGCAATCAAGTTCATGCAATCATCTGGGAATGGGGCAAAGGAAAGAGAGTAGAGAAGATCAGTGGATGAGTCTCTAATTATCAGTAAACCATTCAGTCATCTGTCTATATTCTCTAATTATCCCCTGAGGGAAATTGGGAAGAGCTTCTGTCTGCATCCCTCCCAGAGAAAGCTGCTCTCATGAGTTTTACTACCGGAATTCTGTTCTGCTGGCATGTGCTTACCTTGAGGCTGGTATCTGTTTCTCAGTACTGTTTTCTTTCTCTCAGCAATTGGTAGGAGATAAATTTACTGATGATTGATGTAGTTCTATCTCTATCAACTCCAGACCTCAACAAAATAATTCTCTGCTGATTTCTTCCTTTTTTATTTTTAAATTTGATCAGTGACTGAAAAAAAAAAATTAGTTAAGTTTGACCCAAAATTAAGAAATGTTGAAGTTCTGTTTTGGTTTGAATCAGTCAATTACATTTCACCTAAAATGGAAGGATGACTTTAATATCTGGATTCCTGAGCATTTTTGGTGGTTGATTTCATCTTGAAGGACTTGAACAAAAACAAACAAAAAAGCCCTAACCAGCTAACCAACAAAACCTTTCAACTTGTGTTTCTATTAGGTAATGGGGATGAAATGGTTAACTAAATAAAGAAGAAAATTTACGTCTCCATAAAGCTGAATCTGTTTAGGGCTGGCATGAGTGGGAGTTTCTGTGGGAACATACAGGATCAACTTACAGTGCTAATAACACCAAGACTGTGGGTTTGATCCTCGTGTGGGCCATTCATTTAAGAGTTAGACTCGATGATCCTTGGACTCAGAATATTCTGTGATTCTATAAACACTTTAAAATAGGGATGTTTAGCTTAATCAGGAAGGAAGCACGTGGTTAATGTCAAGTAAAACCTGCTAGGTACCATGCTGAAATTCTCTCTCCAAATAATGAAATTAACTGAATTGGCAAATTATATTAACTTCACCCTTGTGGGTTTTTTGGTTCCAAATAGAATAGCTTTCCAGAAAACTATTTTTGTTGTGCTTTAAATTAACGTGCTAATGCTTTCAAGATGCTTTTGGCATACAAATATTCCCTGAATGTGCAGTTTTGCTATGAAGTAGTTCAGTCTCATTCTTGCTTATCTTTGCATTATGCAGCAGTTTGAGCAGGCATCGACAACATCATTTATTTTAAGTTAAATTTCAACAATCCATTTGTGTTACCTTTGCTATTTGTCATACACTGGAGTAATTTCTGCGAGTAG
The DNA here is from genome assembly GCF_003031625.1 of Empidonax traillii. Classification (NCBI taxonomy): domain Eukaryota; kingdom Metazoa; phylum Chordata; class Aves; order Passeriformes; family Tyrannidae; genus Empidonax; species Empidonax traillii. Next base: position 234,578 of record NW_020955708.1, read on the forward strand.
GAAAAGCTTATTTTGTGAACTGTGTTGCTTGTCTGTCAGTGCTGTCACTGTTTATCAATGGGTTGGTAAATTCAAGGAAGGAAAGATGCAAAAGAATAACTCCTGCTACTTTTATTCTTTCAGGCAGATGTATGACCATGCTGCAAATATGTACCCACAGTTAATTAAGAATCCCACCGTCCGAACTGGAGTTCAGAATTTTATGGCGTATGTATTTAGTTACTAAAAATAAATTATTCAAGACTTGGGGTTGGAGGGTGACAGAATTTTCAAGGCGTTTTTATTCTCTTCCTATTGGGATAAAGGAAATATATGCTTCCTTTCCTTCTGGTTGAATATCATTATTATTAAAAAGAAATTCTAAGTATACATGAAGAAGGGCATATACCCTTCCCTAATCCTGGTTCTTGCAAAGAAATGTTTAAAACCATGTTTAAAAAGGGTGTGGATAATGTCAATGAATTCTGAAGGTCATTCTAGTAAAAAAATGTAGTAAAAACCTGGTACTTTGAATGTTACTGAACAGTGGTCTCCTGGCACCTTAATCTTTTTAGCATTGTGTATCCTTTCCTTCTTCTGTTAGGTTAGTATCTTATTCTGTCACTGATTTAAATTCTGTTCTAGTCACAAAAGTCCTGATTCACTTTTCTCTTCAGCTGTATAAATCAAAAGTAATTCTGCTTGAATAATGCAGCTACACTGGTGGGAAACCACAAGTTGAGAGAAGAACCAAGCCAGGTACTGGAAAACTCAGCCGTGATTAACAATTTTTTTATCTCCTTAGACTTATGTTTTTTCCATTACAAATACTTCTGCAAAACTGTCAGTACTGGGGACTATTTTCTTCCATCTTTCCCTTGTCTTGTGCTTTCTGCAAGGGGTCATATATCTGACTAATTCTATTATTGGTGCACATATATAAAGCTGGTTGGTTTTAGCTTATCCAAAAGGTAGACAAAAAAAATCTCAGTGCTCCCTTGCTATTATTCTTCAGCACTGCTGTGCTCCTCCTTGTGAGAAAAATCTGACAGCCACCATATCAATGTGTTTGGTTTTTTTTCCCCAGAATGACTTAGCAGTTTTATTCCCTAAGATGCATTGTTGGATGGAGGGGGGCAATACTAGGTGGCCTTGTGTTGTTTTTCTATTGCGTATAGCCTCAAAAAAAGTAAAGCATCACTGCTTTACTTTACAGTAGTTTTGCAATATGAGTTGCTGCACTGTGTTGGAAGTCTTGAGCCCTGAATGGTCTGACCATATCCCTGTTTCCTCCAACATACTTTTTGCATCTTGATGCTTCTAGAAAGCTAAATCTGATTGGTTTTATCATCTGTATACCGCTGGAAGAGTCAGCTTCCTTGACAGGTTTGTTCTCTCTATTTTGCTGCTTTATGTAGTGCTGGATGGATAGATACAGAGGATAGAAGAGGCCAGAATCTGGTCCCGATTTCCAAGGGTTCTTTTGTGGCTCTTTGTGCATAGCAAAAGAGGGAACTCTAGGAGATCCTTATAATATTGGCTGCTCCTGCCCCTAGGGTCTGTTCAGCTTGTGTTTCCTCATGCTCTAAACCAGGGTTATTTGGCTCTTTACTGAATTTGGCACGTGGCGAAGTTGCTTGGCCTCCCACCTTTTACTTAGAGGAGCATAACAGTGGTTCTTAGGCAGTGTTTGAGCACCATCAGCAAAGCCTTCCCTGCGCTTGTAAATAAGGGACAGGGCTAGGCTCTTCAATTGTCAGTCTGTTTCTATCCTTAAATAGGCATTTAAAAGGTAATGGTTCATCTGACCGATCAAATGCTTGTTTCCCTTTACTGACTCTATGGGGATGCCAGACCTGCTATTGCAAAGTCCCCCACAAAGGTGGAGTCCAACTCATTCTTTGATTTAAAGTCTGGTAGAGGCATGTGATTGTAGGGTATGCTGATGAACATTTACACATGGAGGATGTAATGTTTATATCTACAGGATTTCCAAAGCATGACTTGCCTCAGCAACAGTAGTAAGGTTGGATCATCTGAGTTATAATATATTTGTCCCTTCCCTGCATTATCAACTATACTCTAAAAACCCCAAGAAAACCTCAACCTGTTTGTTCCTCTGCAGGAAGCAAGATCAATGGACAAGACAGCAAATCAGAAATAAAAAGGATGACCCATTTTGGAGGCATGCTGGCTATATTACTGCACAGTTGGATGGTCTGTACATGGGAGCCTTCGAGTGGGCTAAACTTCACAGACAAACAGTAAGACTACTGCATCTTTTCTTCAGTAGGTGGGGATGGGATGTCAGTGGACAAACATGGGAGAAGGAAATCTGCTGTCTAAAAATAAAAAGTAGATACTTAGTGGCAAGCACTCATTCTGCATGCCATTCTACAAAATCTTTAGTGGCTGTTCAATGTAGATAATGCAACTGGGCACTTGGGTCACCCAACCACAGATCCTTTGCAGTGGACTTGGAACCCTGAACTGATTAGGTTGGGGGTGGCTTTTGTATCCATGCTTGAATGTTGGCAGGACAGACACTTCTAAAGTGCTTGTTGCTGTCACTTTACAGTTGTTATTGAGCAAATGACCTTCTGGGTAGAGTACCTACAGCAGCATGAATCAGCATGTAGGGAGTATATTAAACCTTTTGTTTGTATTTCCGAACATCAGATTTGAAATCCTAAAAGCCTTTCTATTTTTTTACATGGCTAAATGTCTTCTCCTTTTCTAAGTTTCCAAAACATATGGTTACAAAATACAGGGTCAGTGCTGTGACAGGCCAAGTAGGATTGGTTTTGGGATTTTGTTTAGTGGTGGTTTGTTGTTTGGTTGGTTCTTTTGTTCCCTTTTTTTTTAAATTCAATTAGAATTGTTTTCCAGATCATCAGCTTGTATGTAATAGCAGAACTCCTTTAACTCCAGTAGAGCTATAATGCCATCCTAAAGTCTGTCTAATAGATTTTTCAGTGTGAGAGGGAGGACTTGAGTAATTGTAGTCGACTCTTTTTGCCTAGGCTTAACCATACCAAGAATTTTGAGAAGCTGGGAGTCCTGAATTGTAAACAATTGCATTTTAGTAAAGTGCTCATCTTTCTTGCATAGAATTTACTCTGGGACTTTGGTAAATGGGGACGCAGCTCAAACTGGAAAAAAAAGGTGTTCACAGCAATGACCCATCCTGAGAGACCTGAGTTTATAGGGGAAAATACTAGAAACCTTGATCTTCTAGGAAAAGAACTCATTAATTCCCTTTCATAACACCTGTATCTGAAGAGCCCTGCAAAGCTCATCAGCTTTTTTTTTGGCTGCTTCAGAATCTTTAAGATTCTGAAAGGGGGAAGGGAAAGTGCTAGTTTGTGTCTGAGGTATTTCTTTGTAATAGCCATGTCCTACCTGCAAGGTGTGTTCCCTGATGCTTGCTTATTTAACTGTGTATATGGTACTAAAAAGCACTGACCTCTGGAGGGTCTTGAGTAATTTTTATCCTCTTTTTAGAGGCCTTATCAGCATTCCTGTATAAAAATGGTGCACTTAGTGAAAGTTCAGATATGTGTTTAGGCTGAAATATTTGTCTTCCACTCATGAATTATATGCAGGGAGTATATTTTTTTTCTTTTCCCAAATGGGCCTGCAGCAGTTGGTGAGATTTATTTTGACTCTTTACTATGCCAGTCACAATTTTAGCTTTGTACGTTATCACTTATATTGCGATCCATATCTTTTTATTCAAAGGAAAATTGTTCTCTGTGTATTTTTCTCACTTGACATGTGCTGCTGTTTCCTCTGTGTGCCAGAGCCAGTAAGTTAACCTCAGTCTCTTACCTTTGAGTAGATTTTGGACAGATGCTCTTGCACCTAGGTGCTGGTTTTCCTTGGCATCGAAGTAATACCTGACAGCTCTGCAAAAGTACAGGCAGTTCATTTTGTTGGATACCATGCTACTTTTCAAATGATTTTGGGAGATTAGGCTACAACAGTGCTGTGTGTGTACATATTTACTGCTGTTAAAAAAGAAGCATCTCCTTCAGGAAACAGAGCTTGAAGACTGTTGTTCCAGACTTACACGGGCAAGGAAAACAGGTGCAGATGCAAAGTTGCTGACTAATGTTCTAGCTTTGACACATCCATTTGTCTCATCCAAACTGTTGGCACTTAAAAGCCCTAACTAAACTAACAAACAAAACAAACAAGAATACCAACAGTATCTTCCTTAGTCCTTGTCATTAAAGAAGTCTGCCATCCAAAGAGACTGTTGTCAACTTTCCTTTTCCAGTACATATTATAAGAATGTTTAAAAGGTTCTTTTATTTAAATCCTTTAGATTGTTAGTAAGTGGAATGTTTGGCAAATAAATTCACCTGATAGATTTTTTCTTATTTTTAAGTATTGTACTTTGGTTCAATTAATACAATTGTTTTGATATTTTGTTGGGTGGCAACTACAGTAACAACTATGAGCTATTTACATCACTCAGTTCTCATCTTAAAAAAACTCCAAATACTACATGCTTTTAAAAGCAAATTTCGTTCCTATTGCATGTTTTCCTCGGTGCTTTGAAAGTCTCTTCTTACATCTATCCTTTGGTAGATACTACTTTTGTTTAATTAAAAAAGAATCCGTTCCATGTGTTTATTGTTTTAGGATTATCATCATCAAGAACAAGTTTCTTTTGATATCTACTAGTGCAGTAGTTTGGATTCATGGTTGTAATGAACATTAGAAATATTAAAAATACCTTGCGTGTGAATTATGGTGTTTTCCTTTTTTACACACACCCAAACAAAACAAAAGAATCCCCAAAAAACCCAACCAAAAGCCAGCATGTGACAGTCTGTACTCTGTTGCCGGATGTTCTATCAGCTATTGGGAAAAACTGTGTGGTTCTAAATTCAACTAATTACTTGGTATGTGCAGAGGGCAATTGCTCCTATTTATCCTTGGCTTAAAATAAGAATAAATGCTGTAGAAAAAAGGCTGGGAAGCCTTTTTTCCATAACTCCCAAAATACCAGAGACAAGAGAAGGGGAGTAGGAGATGGATTTTGAAGTTCTTACATTGATCTCCCCTGCCCATGGACAAAGTGCTTTCCTGAACACTGAGAAGTTGGTTGGTTGACAAGGACAGACTAAATGAGATAAAGGGGATGAAGAAAAAACCCTGTGGATTCCAACACTGAGCATGGGCAGAGTTGTATAAAATTGTTTCCTTTTCAGGAGCGTAGAAACAAGCTGTTTCAATAGTTAATCTACTTTTAATTCTACACATTTCACGCTTTCAGTTTTCTCATCAGCATTACACATAACCTTTTCAAACTCTCAAGAAGTTGAGTTTTACATTTGGTGGATTAGTTGATGTATACTTACTGAGGAAGACAAAGGTCTGACTTTCTGTTGTCTGGTATAATGCATGGTAGTTCGAAACTGCCAAATCCACAGTGCTTAAGTGAGAGTTGGATTGTGTGCACACAAGTCACTCTGAAATGTTCAATTTTTCTGCTGTCCCCTAAACTTCAGGTTTACTTCACTTGAATATTGTAGAACCATTGTGTCTGCCACAAATAACTGAGCCTTACTGCAGAAAGAACATTTGATTTGGACTATGAACTGTTTGATAGTAGTACTAATATGTATTTTTTATTATCATTTATGAATCAAATGTTTTGTAGAGTACAGTTCTAAACTTTGTTTTTAATTGCATGGAATCTGTTTTCCAGCTGGGCTGTTTCAGGTAAGTGCTTCCATTAAGACCTGCATGAAGGAAATGTATATTGTAAACTTCTGTATTTTGAATTTGATACTTGCAGGTATCATTAAGAGTGATGTCAAAATCTGAATATATTTTCATGTTAAAGTGGGACATTATTCTAGCTGGTTTAGCAACATTTTATATCCAGTAAACAAACCCAACCCTTTTGTTAAGACAATTTCTGAAGGAGGGGCACTCAAAGAACATTACGCCTTTTCATCTGCCTAATGCTTTACCAACGCTGTGATTAATCTTGGGCTTGTCTATGCAGGGATATTACTCTTGAATAAGGAGGTGTCAGAGTTTTAATACTTCAATGACTACATGACAGCTCTCTTCTATTTGCACTTCTTTATTTTGTGTTGAGGGTGCTCATGCTTGGAGAAGTTAGTGGAAAACAATTGTTACAGGTGTCTATTTTAATGTTTCTTGTAGACAAGACTTTGAGGCTGGTTCTGTCCTGTCTGCCCCTTATAAGTTTATTTCTCCCTGCTGCTGATGTAATTGGAACTCAAACTGATTTTTCTGTTTGTCTGTTTTGCTGTTCAGGACAGTACCTAGAGGAGCCACACATCCTAGCAAAGGGACTCTTTCTTTTGTGGCTGTTCCACCTCTCCGTGTCAATTTAGCTCATTCATTCACTCTTCTTCAGGATGTAAACCATGTATACAGGGAGTTTTCCTGACATTACCGTGTGAGATAGAAGGTGATTACAAAAGATTGTAGTATGTCCTCTATTATGCACTTGATATGATGCACAAGTTTTTAGGTCTAATTATTGCTAGTGGACACTGATTAACTCCTTATAGAGAAGGTTTCTTCATATATCTTGGAAATCAGCTGTAACTTTTCCAAAACTCGGGCTATTGGCCTTAAGGCAGAAGCCTTAGACCACTCCTGACATTCCCAGATTAGGCCTGCATTGCAGATGCCTACGTCTTCTATTTCAGTGCATTGTTTTAGTGAGAATCCAGAGAAGCTCTTTGCTTGTGTGATTTTGCTGAGCATCACACAGTCTTAAACACAGGTTTATTCAATGAGAGTAATGAATTCTTAGAAATAAACTGGAACAAAATTTGCTTGCCCCTCAAAAGGGGAATGAAAACAACCCGAGTGGGTGCTTAACAACCTAAATCCTCATTTGCTTCTCTGATATTTTGGCTGGCTTTGGCAGCTGGCAGCCTAATCTTACCCAGTGGAGCCCTAGGAATTTGCATAACCTGTGCTTTGTTTGAGCAGGTCCTTCCTAGTGCTTTCTGACCACTTTTCTTCGTGTGTTGTTCTGAAAGCATCCTTGCTTGGCACTTTTGTTCTAAGTTGAATGGACTTCCTAATAGTTAAAAAGTTTTTGACTTGAAGTGACTGTAAGAAAGTGCAGAAATGTGAAACTTAAAAAATATACAGGCAATTCTGAGTGATGCTGCAGCAGTATCAATGCAGCTACCTGCAGATGTTGCAAAGAAGGCAGGTTTTATGAAGGAGAATATGGAGTTGGTAGCAAATGGATGTCAAGTATAATTAAAATGTCTCGAGGCTGCTGAGCATTCTTGTATGCAATCCTGTTTTCTCCCTTCCTGATACTGCACGGTAATGCCTGCGTGAATCAGACATTGGATATCAGCTTCTCCTTATTGCGTGGTGGGCTCACAGACCTTTCAGTGCAGTTGGATGGGGAAAAAATTGTGCTAAAACACTGCCAAATCTCTCTCTCTAGATTCCAGTAGAGATAAATGAGATAGAAGTTGTTGGGACTGATTTGTAAATGATTCATACCTCCGAGTTGCTTAAAACTACGTAAAGATATGTCTCTTGATGTTGTTCCCTGTTTAGATCTTTATAGCAAAAACATGATGAACTAAAGCAATGTAACATATATGAAAATTTGCTTTGGATTTCTTCCTCAAACTATAGCTGCTACTTGGGCCTTCTGCCATTAATGATTTTATTTGTGAGAATGGCATGTTTCTCTCGCTTGTCTTGGTAAGCACTGTGGGAAGTTTTGATTCCTTCCCCTGGGGTATATGGACTGACATTATTTCTGGTTTTCCTGTTGGTTATTCTCTCTGCCAGAACAGCAGATGAATAACACAGAATTCAGCCTTCTGAATAAAAACTAAATGGATTTGGCACTGTTTATTTTTTCTGTGTCCTTGTCTCCCCTTTTGGGGGGTTTGTAGAGAGGTCAGCTATATGGTTTGATAACACTGATTTACATTGCAAGCACAGTGTTTCTTTGCTATATGATTATGTGCCGTTCTAAAATTACTATTCACAGCTCTACGGTGATGTGTGTTCTGACTTCTTTTCCTTAAGCCTTGCTTAAACTAAAGGCACAGTGCAAGCAAGAATAGGAAAGATTTAGAAAACAGTATTTGAAGGCTGAGGCTAAACCACTCTTAAGTTCTTATTTTTGAAGGGACAAACTAAGAGGAGGTTCTAAAGAGCATGTTACACAAGCAGCTGTGTGTAGTTAACCCTCTTAACTCTGGCTGGCTCCAACCATAAGGAGTTTTCAAATCTCATAGCCTTTTGAGTGACTTTCCTTCTTCAGCTACTTCTGACTTGATTAGTATTGCTAACATGTCTTGTTTCCCTCATTTGTTTTTTCATCCTCAGTCATGAGGATGTCTTAAATTGAAGTGTTTATAAAAATCTGAGAATTCTCAGGAGTGTTTGTTAGTGTAAGAAAAGTTCTAACAAGGGAGACTGTCTTGATGCCTCTCTGTCTCAAGGTATTTTTTGTGATCTCGTTTTCTCCTTTTCCTCAGCCACTGAGCAACTTTGATGTCCAGTTTCTGAATGCTGTTGGAGACCTGTTGGACCTCATTCCTGCATTATTTGATTATTCTGCACGGGGTGGACAATGCAATGTGGAGCCAGGAGGCCATGGGAGATACCAGTGGGATATGGGACACTGCTCTGCCCTGATCAAGGTGAGCACCAAGAACCTAATCTCCAGTGACTGTGTTGATTTGCAGTGTCTCGAGTCTACATTTCTGAAGTCTTCCCTGTTTATGTTGCATGTGCATAAAGGTACCTCTATTGATGATTAAGGTGCATTTATGCAGTTGTAACTTGTGCCTCCACAGGATTTTGAGTCCAGTTTTTCTCACTTGTGTTCAAGGGTAGGGAAAAGACCAAACCAAACCGAAACCACAGAGATGAACATTGAAAAGCCACTAGAATTACTAGGGAATGAGGAACTACCGCGAAGAGGAGACTGGAAGAGAGTAACTTGTTTCACCTAGCCAAGTGAAGTCTGAAAGAAGGGGTATTGTGAATGACTACAAATACATTGGGCAAATAAGCAGGGAGAAAGGGAAAAAGACTACATAAACTAAAGGACAGTGGTAACATAAAAACAAATGGTTGTAAGTGGTTGCCTTTTTCTGTTGATAGTGATACTCTGGAATGGCTTTCCAATGGGAGTAATGACAGAACACCCCCCCCAAACACACACGTTTTTAAGATAAGTATCTGCTACATCATGGTGGCAATTACATTTTTCAGTTAAAGTTAGCAAGGATTTATTCAGCATATGGAGACTACACGTATTGCAGAGCAACAACATTCACCTTAAATTCTAAAACGTTCATCCAAGCATTTGCCTGCAGCAAAAGGTTTCTGAGGTAACAGCAAATCTTTGAACCAGGGAAATATTTTGGAAAGATGTATTATAAATATATGTATTTACCTTTTCAAATTGAATTTTCTTGCATTTGCTTCTACACTTTAAGGTGAACCAGAGTTAGTCTCACAGAAAAAGCATGTTTTAAGTTAACTCTGGATATGCTTGCAAAGATCCAATCTGAATGTGTGAATACAAGTATTCAAAATGAAACGGGGGAAAAATACATTCCACATGAGCCAAGTAACCTTTAACTGTTTTATTTTGAGAACAACACATGGGTAAGAATTTTCAGAAATTCATTAAGTACACAATTAAAAGCACAAGAATCTGCTCTGTCTTCAATAATGCAATTAATCTAACTACTTAAATCAAGTTGTTCTCCCAGTTTCTATCAAGTAAAAAAAAAAAAAAAAGGCAGAATACAATGGGGTAGTTTTTCTGTTTCTGTTTTTCAGGTTCTACCTGGGTATGAGAATATCTATTTTGCCCATTCCAGCTGGTTTACGTATGCGGCCACACTGAGAATATATAAGCATTGGAACTTCAATATAGTTGATCCATACACTAGCAGCAGCCGTGTCTCATTCAGCAGTTACCCAGGTAAAGTCAAGAAAACCAAAACTGTGTAGCTATTTAATATGGCATGGACCACCTTGCTGTCTTGTCTGTGAAAAGGGTGATACCTCCACAAGCACTGGCTTCAATCTACCTTAAAACTTCTAGCCACCAAGAGGACAAAATGCCATCTTCATTTTTCTGGCTTAAACATGATGTTGTCGTTGTCTTTTGTTGTTGATTAACCACTTGCAGTCCTCTAAATAGTATTAGTTAAATATTTTACCTCTGGCACAAACATGCTGCTTTGGATTCAGCTCATGTAGTCTGCAGTCATCTCAACTGTTGAACTCCTCACCTTGCCTGCAGCATTCACATGTTTGGTAATAACAGTTTTGAACACTTCTGTTTACTACTGTGATATGACTCGTGCTGTAATGGGATTATTAGCGAGTATCAAACAGTAGCTGTTTGAAATTGTGTTGACTTCTTTGATGTTTGGTTAACAAACCTTCAGTTGTTTTGTTGTTGGCTTGTTTTTTTTTTTTTTCCTTTTCCACCTACATCTTCGTCTTCCAGCTCCTCTATAAGCTGTTGCAGAGGGCAGTATTTTTTTATGGTTATTTCATGTGTTAGTAATATAGTCAACCATAATATTTAAAATCTCTTTTGGAAGATTAGGCTAAATGTTAAAAATTGCCAGCATTTAATGTTTCAGTGGTAAAATATGTGTACTCTTGCTAGAGTTGGACGAGAAATGTGAACGTGAAAAACCAAGGTGTATCTATGACTCCCTCTTAGAGTTAGCATTGCTTAAGTTTTTAAAGGTGAAATTTCAAATTAAAAAAAATACCCAAACACTCAAGAGTCTTCATAAACCTTTTTAAGTGACCTCTGTGCCACAGGACACTATCTCATTCTGATGAAATTTTGTTGGTTGATAATTTCAAAACTGTGCCTTTGCTGATTACTGTGCCTTACTGCAAAAGGGAAGGGCCTTTCATGGGAGGGACTCCCGAGACTGTGACTGGGAAACTGTTTTGAAAAGCAGTTGCGTTCATTTCACGTTGAAAACCAGTCTTTTCCTGTGGGATTCTGACCCTCCTCAGTGACCCTCAGGAGTGCAATGTTTTCTGACAACTGAGATTTTTTTCTTTGAGGAAGCAATAGAGGTATTCTGGTGAATGTCTAAGTGTGCAGCCTTTCAAGAGCCTAGGTTATCTCTGGTTGCCTTGGAGGAATTTTGCTTGCTTGTTGCAAGAAATTTTGTAGGAAGCAAAGGTTTCTGTCTGAGCTCTGTTCATCACTTGAATGTTCATAAAGTTATTCTGGCTCTCAGCAGAAGTACTGAGGATAGTATTGTCCCTCAGGAGAATGTGGCTCAGTTCAGCAACTGTTGCATACTGCACTATGCTGCAGATTCAAAAACGGGGATCAAGATCAGCCACCCAGAGCATTTATTATTTTATTGTGGTCGGTATCTGTGGTGATGTTTCCGGGTTGCTCCTTCTGTGGATTCTTTGTATAAAGTGAAATACAGATACTTGGTTTTCGTGAGACTGAGAAGGCACGCTGTATAGGAAAACCATACAAAGCTACTTACTACTTTGCTGAAATGGTTGGGGTCTGTTCACTAGTGTACAAAATCCCAGCGTGCTTCCCTGAGACTGTTGAGGTCTGCAGAGATGGCTTATTTTAGAGCTTGCTTTTGTAGACTCTGACCATAGCTTTGTGGAAAGGTGTACTTCTACCAACAAATTGACTGGGAATGCTTGCAAGGCATAGTTCCCATGAGGTTTGAGAGACCTGTGGTATGCCAAGTGTGCTCCCTGGCTGCCTGATTACAGGGTGCTATCACAAGCACTGGACAAGCATGGTCCATTGACTGCAGCAAATTGCATTAGCTATGGGTGTATTCACAGACTTGCAGCTTGCCAGGGGATGAGTAAGCTCTAAAGCACTGGCCTAGTAATGCTCAAGGGACATCACGTAGGAAGGAGGGAACTGCCAAATTCCTCTGCTCCATGTTATGATGAGATGGTGTTTTCAGGACATCTGACTGTGGAGTCTGCAGGTCCTGGCCATGATTCAACTTTTGACAATTGTAACCTCCCTGCATTCATGTTCCCGCTCTTACTCTCTGTCCTGACAGACATTAAGAACCAGTAAGAAAGGCCAACCTAGGAATCCCTCCTGAATAGTAACCTGATCCTAATGAACACAGAAGTATTGACTTTTGGAGGAAACAGCATTAAACGACCTGTGTCCTTCCAGGCTTCCAGTGCCACTTAACTGAGTAATTTAAAGACTCCTGTAAATCCAGTAGACTGTATATAAAGTCAAACTCTTCTGCTGTCCAAAAACTGTGTCAGAAAAACTTCAAGGAGTCATTTGGCTTTTGAGAAGGAATGTGCCAAATTTCTGATTTCTCCTGGGGTCACCGAGTTAACCTGTCCATGTTATTTATTTTTTTTTACTGAATTTCAAAAGACAGGCTACTGATCTGCAAAACTTAATATTTGTTGTGACTCGGTTTAGAGGTCACACTGTTGACTAACCATGATGCGTGTCAGCATGTGCACTGTACAGCTAGAAGGCCTTGGGCTTCTTTGCTCCTGCTGAGACCGAGCAGGTAGGAGGACAGGCAGGGATTGCAGTGTCTTTCCCAGCTTCCCCAGCAGTTATCCATGTTCCTGCCAGCATGCTCAAGTGTCTGCTGTTAACAGCATGCCTTCTCTTTACTGCTTTCTCCCCTTCAGAGCAGCGGTAGTGCTGCAGAGGCACAGTCAAGTGGAATTTAATGGGAATTGTAATCTGTTTTTGCAGAATTATTTCTTCACTTGCTGCTCATTTCCACACTAACCCATCCCAATCTTCACTTGAACTCTGCTCATAGTCTCAGCTTCCTCTTCTCTTGCAAGTGTCTGTGTGCAGAGCTGTGTGTACGACAGTTCTGTGAACTTTGGAAAGGAGAAATGTCTCTGAGCTGAATTCCTGAGCACGCTTGACTTCAGTGTGTTCTTCAAGCTCTGGACATAAGTACTTCACGTGGCTGATGAATCTATGTGTAGCAGAGTGAACTTAAATTGTACAGACACATTACTGTTGCTCACAAATGTTGAGGGAAGCTGTGCTCATTTGGGGGAGTAAGAAATGTGATGATAGAGACAAGGTAGGTGCTAAATTTTGCACTACATATCTAGTAAAAGATCAGAGAGAAAGCTGCACCTCTCTTCCTTCTGCCTCCCTCCCTTCCCCCCAGTCACTTCTCTACGCTGCCCCGTTGAGGCATTCAAAGAAAGGAGCCACATTAACTGATACAATTTGCAGTTTTCCTTGGATAGCAGGGAGTTTGCAACTCCCAAGATTTCCATCCATTTGAATAGAGTTCTTCTTGGACAGTAAGTTTTGAACTCCATTGAAGAAAGGGAATCTACCATTTGGACCCAAGCTCTCTTGTTTGAGTAGAGCACTACCTTCTCTGGGCTGAGCCACAGTCTTTTAAAACATGTAACTCTGATTTTAGCCGTCTAAGCAAATCACTTGAGAAGGACTCTACTGCTACCTTTGCTTCTCTGGTCTGCTGTTGGGATCTTGCTTGGTTGAGACAGGCTATGATGTGGGAATATGATGGCACAAGTTGTCTTGATGGCTGGCTATACGTATGATGCTAAGAGAAGTAGTATGTGTCCCTTGCTTTGAAGTAATCTGGTGTTAATGCAGGATCAGAAAGTGCAGCATTATCCTTCCCCCCAGCTGGAGCGAGACTAGGAGGAACAAACCACGGGAAGGGCAGTAGCCATTGTTCTCAGGGCTCATGACTGCCAGACCGTTTTGTGCTTCCCTGCTTGCTTCGTCCAACATCTGTCTAAAACCTTAAGGGAAGCAAAGGATGTATCGGAATTTAGGAGATGAGAGACCAGAGCTATACTGTGGGATGTGCTATTTCTTAGGTCCTGGGAGAGCTTATGGGTGTTCAGTCTTGAGAAGCAGCTGCAGATAGGATTAAGAAAGCTAATCCCTCTACTTTTCCATAGTCTGTTTATAGACCAGAGCATCGAGCATCTCAGCTGGGAGCTACTCCCATCCCTGTGGGGTGGCCTTTGGCTTCCAGCCTGTAATGCTGGCCCTTTCTGTACTTGAATGAGTACAATGACCTTCTGAAACACCAAAAAAGCTGATGCTTTCTGTTTCAGAAAGCAACAGCCCTACCTCTTCAGGAGCAATAGCTGCCAGAATTGTGTTACCACCCACGTGCTCTTCGATGTGCTGCCTTTCTGGAGAGCACTGTGGCTCAGACTGCAAAAAAATCACTTTGCTTGGCTGATTAATATTGACATGATGAATGAAACTCCAGACTCTGAAACCTTCAGTTTTCAAGTGGTGATTGGAAACTGAAGCTAAATGGTTCAGACCCAGAAGATGCAATCAGAAGTGCTTTTGCTTGTTTCTATGTAGGAAGACTCAGTTTCATCAGAGGGAGGAGTTAAAAAAAAAAAAAAAGAAAGAAAATAAATGGTTTGAGTGTTGCTGACAAAAATGGGAGATGGGTTTACAGAGATGGTTTTACAGAAAAGAAGAGATGAACTGCACAAAGAGATAACATTTTCAATTACAACAGATTCTCATACATACTTAAAAATAGAAGAATGACGTAAGAGGACATCAAATATCTGCTGATATCTCTAGACTTCTCTGCCCAGGTTTTATTTTTGTGAACGTCTTTGGTTAAATCTATTGGTGTTTTAACTTCCCTTTGTTTCAAGGCTACCTAAATCAAAATGGCTTATGCCATCTTGAAATAATTAGGCTAGCAATGGTGTGTCATGGAGGGCATGTTGTGTTATAAAACACTGCAGGATAAAACTTGGTAAATACTGAGGCCCAGGAGGAAATCCCCTTGTTTGCAGCTTAGCTGAGCTTTGCAATTTATTTGAATTACAGAGTTCAACCTCCAGTTAATTCAGCATAATTTATTGTGTTGACACTTGCTTTGAGTCAAGTTTTTCTGTTTTATCTCAGTTGTTTTTTAAAAATGAAGAATAAAAACTATTTGATTTATTTTGAAGCAGGGCACTTGGCATTGTCACCCACATAAGAATTGGTGCTTAATTCAAATCACAACTGCTTAACAATTTCATTTCTTGTCTCCATTTGGGCAAGCACTTGACTTGTTTTACAACAGTTTATCACTGGATATCCTCCTATGTCTTTGTATAAAATAGACTGGCAGAGCCAGGTTTAGTGTGTTTCTCTTGTTGTTGCTTACTTGAGAGAGATCTCTGCTGTTGATGTACATAATTTATTGACATTCTTTTTCTGTCTCTGAGAATAAAATACCAGCTGCCAGGGTGCTCTGCCTGTTCTATACCGATATATTTTTAGAGAACAGTTGACCACAAAGTATATTTTCATGGATCTGTTCTAATTTGAGTACTTGATACTTTAAAAAAATTTGGCTGAAATTGAGCTCTCAAACATTGCTTTTGCTCGAAGGAGGTCTGCCTTTAGATAAAAGCCCAGGAATAGGAGGCAGAGCAGAGTTGTCTTCCTTGCCATCACAGGTTGGTGACCCTAGTTTGTTTTGCAGAGAGTTTATCCTGCAGAGAATAAAGCTTGCTGTAGAAAATGTCATAGTGGAACTCAACTATTACAGAATTTTAGGATCTTATACTCTGAAGACTGATCCTACTAAAAACTTGTTAACAAAAGTCAAGGTTCTGGGTGACTTCCCCATCAGGAGCTCAGTTAACAACCTTTCTTCCCCAACCTGGCAGCCACGTGTCTGCTGAGTAAGCTCAAAGTCAAGTTATTTCTGCTTTACAAGTAGTCACCACGCTATCCAAGGCATTATAGCTGACCTTTGCAGCTCTGAATGGCACCCCCTGGCATGGGATCTGCAACTGGACCTAGCACTTCTGTTGGCACGTAACCTGGAAATGAATCCTGCCCAGACATCCGTCACTGTGTTGACTTTGCAGAGCTTGTAGGCCTAAAAAAATCCAGTGACAATATGTCAGAAAGAGGGGTAGGAAGAGCTTTTTCTCTTGTACAGGCTGGGGTTTAGGATTTAAGAGATGCCCATTTCTTGGAGATGCTTTCAAGAATAGTTCAACTGTAAAAGATCAAACTAGAAGGAAGATTTTTCTGCTTATCTTGGTTTAATACAGAAAGGATTAATTTAAAGGGATTAACTCAGATAAATTAATTTGTCTTTACAGAGTAAAAACCTAAACCCGAAACTAGTTGAGGAAAACCTTTGTGGAGTTTGTATTTCGGTTGGATTTTCATTGTTGATTTTTTTTTTAATTAATTTTTTTGTTAGAAACCAACATGCATTGGTTGCACTGGCATTTACAGTATGTAATCCTCAGCATAAAAATAATACATAGCTTGACATATGGAGAAACTTCCGAGCTTGGCGTGCAAATGTGAAGCAAATGCTCTAGACAAAGAATTAGGTGTGTTGAAAGCATGACAGTTTCTCATTTCAAACTGTGTTGATAGGTGGGCCTAAAGCTCTTGCAGACGTTACCCCCTCATCTTTAATCTTTGTTCGTTTGATTTCAAACACACATGCGTTGACTCTTTCATGTCCTCTTGGCTTGTCTCTCTGTTTTTAATTGTGAGTATATCAAAGGTTCCCAAAGATAACCAATTTTGTGGTGTTGCTGTTTAAGGCTTTTTGGAGTCCCTGGATGACTTTTACATACTAGGCAGTGGCTTGGTAATGTTGCAGACTACCAACAGTGTGTACAACCAAACCCTCATTAAGCAAGTGGTGCCTGAATCCCTGTTGGCTTGGCAGAGAGTCCGCATTGCGAACATGATGGCAAATGATGGCAAAACTTGGGCAGAAACCTTCTCCAGGTGCAACTCTGGTAAGCACATTTTTATATGAATCTTGGGGAGAAAGGATGTGTTCACTGTACCTATTATATACCCTTTTCCTTTGCCTGGCAGGACATGTAACTCTCATTTTGCTTTCATACCCAGGGACCTACAACAATCAGTACATGGTGCTAGACCTGAAGAAGGTGAAGCTGCAGAGGAGCCTTGATGATGGTGCATTGTACATTGTTGAGCAGATCCCAACCCTTGTGGAGTATTCTGATCAAACGAATGTTCTCCGGAAAGGTAATAGCTCCTGTAGTAGTTACTGGCTCAGGAAAACCATCTCTTTGTGTCAACTGATGGAGGATTGTGTTTTGTAGCTGGGAAGAGTTTATTGCACACTAGTCCTGAATTTAAAGTAAGAAAGTTTTGTGTAAGCAACCCTCTGTTGCCGGGTCTGTTGCCTTGTGTTCATTTATCTGGTGTGCTGTGGCAGGACTGGGGTGAGCATCTGTGTTTCTTAGAAGCAGAGGAGGGAAAAACAGACTTTGCCTCCTTGCTTGCTTGCCTCTTACCTTTTTTACTGGTATTATTTTCCCCTGAGACCCATGAGGAAAAGTATGAGGTCTGTTTGAAGCAGTGCTAAGTAACTGTGATGCTGTGCTCTACTCAAAATGTTTGATGAGTGGGTCATCCTGAAAGAAGATTAACTTTTGAATAGGAGAGAGTTCTATGTTTATATTCATCTCCTGAACTTTTCTGGAGCTCTGTTTTCTGATAAATATTTGCTCTTTAAAAGGTTCTTGAAATCCCTAGCAAGACTAGTGACAACGTGATGGAAAACAAAAATCTAAGTGAAGCAAAACACCCATCTGGTTTAATTCACCAGTGTTTAATAGACACGTCAGCGACCAAAACCCTAAGCCTTACGTGTGTGTCTGGTGCTTTGTGCCCCCTCCTTTAATCACATGCTGAGGGGGTGAATAGATGAATTGCTCATCATCAAAATGTCTGGAAATGTATTTATGCTAGCAGCCGGAGTTGTTTCCCTTTGACATTTTTACTTGCGTCTAGGTCCTTGGGAAGTTCTGGCTTATTCTAAGCATTGCCACGTTGTCACTATTGTTTTATGTTTTTTATTGATAATTTGGAAAAATCCCATGTCTCTCCCTTATGCATCTCTAGCTCTTTTGGCTTCCTTTGCTTTGGGCTTCTCGGTGAGCGTGGTGCAAACAAGCTTAACCCTTTAGCTCTGGGAAACACTGCGACTACATCACAGCAGTGCTGTACCTGTGCAGAGAGGCCAGGCTTAGCAGGTACCTTGAGTTCCTTTCTGAGCAATAATTTGAGAGCTGCTGTGTGGCATTCCCTGTAGGACTGAGCCCAACTCCAGGGCTTGGGCACACAGTGACCGCTTCTTGTGGCTGCTCTGTTCTTGAAGGTGGCATTAGAGGTACATGTTACTTCACATTTGCAGTATGTTTTTTCCCAGATATCTAAATGCACCTTGTGTGTATTGGATAACACAGCAGTTGGTCTCTGGGAATTTAACTACTCAAAGGACAGGGTATGCTAAGCTCTGCCAAAGTGCTGCCTTGGAGACCTCAGCTGCTGTGAGCCACCACTGCTCCTGTAAGCAGCAGATCTGGACTCCTCCATGCCATGCAGGACACCAGACAAGCCCCATCGAGGCCCCAGCCCTGTTCCCAGGTGCTTGGAGCAGCCCAGGTGAAGGAGGTTTACCTTTCTCAAGAGCAATGCTGGTTTAAAGTGTTTATACAGGGGCTGATCCTGGCACACTCCATCATTGCCTTGTAGCTGGTGTCCAAAGATAATACCCTTTTGCCACTGGCTAGGTCAGAGTGAGTTTGCCACCAGCACTGGCTTTTTAACTCTCTTTTAAGCATAAACCTAGAAACAACAGAGAATGGGAATTGAAATCTCAGGTGAACAAAGGCTGCTATTGCTGTAGTAAGCCTTGTGCTGAGGAAAAAGGAAGCATTTTCTTATACAGGTTTGAAAATTGAAAGATTTCTTTTCTTGATGGCTTCTATCAGCTTGTTTTGTAGGCCAGTGCAGGTGAGTTCTCGAAACCAGGTATCTGTTATGTTGCCCTTTCCAGGCAAAGATGTCCAGGAGCTTTCTGTATGTTAACAAAGAAAAGTCAATCCTTTAGAAGTGGGTGAGGGCAGCACGGTTTCCACTGAAGGAAGAGGTCACAGGACTGGGCTGCAGTTCATGTTTCTTGATGATGAATGAGCTTATCTCATGAATGACATACTGATTTCAATATCAAAGGCAACATTTCAGAGCAGAAGCTGGGATCTCAGTGTCTTCCACCATACGTGCAATATTCTTATTGCTCTACTTCTAAATATTGCTGAGATCTTTTGCTCTTAATGGGCAGAGAAGGAAGGCATTTTGATTCAGGGAATGTTTGCTGCCTTCATGCCATCCCCCTCTCCCCCCTTTCAGCCTTACACCCTCTCTGACTTGTTTTTTTGTCACTGTGCACCCTGCCAGGTTTGACTGGCTTATAGTAGCCATCGGGTAAAGCCTGGCTGGCTGCTGTCTTGCAGTTTTGCAAGTCTTGCAGGAGCGTGAGACACAGAAAAGCTCTTGCTGGAGGAGAGCTTCAGTAGCTTCCTCTGTTTTAGTAATTCTGACGAAACGTTTTTCCAGGTTCACATGAGACAATAGCACCTTTTTGAATCACAGCTAAACGCTACTGTTTTGGAAACTGATGCTTCCATATCCTCTGGCTTGCGTGGTTAGAGACTGGCAAGCGTGCTCGTTTCTGGAGGACACCTGTATTACAACACAGCCTGTACACAACCTGTTTTCTTCAGGTTGGCTCTAGGTCGCATAAGCAAATGCCAGTAGACAGGGTATTCCTATCTTCCCTGTCCTACACAGGACCCAAGCTGGTAAGCCCTCTGCTCAGGCAGTCTTCCAGTGTTTATGGTGTCTGTGTATCTGTCCTTCAGGAAATTTGGTTTTTGTATCTGTGTGCCTCACTCCCAGTGAGTTCCATTTGATTTTCTTGAGCATCTTACAGACTCCTTACGTTGTGCTGGGCTAACACATGGGAGTACTGCATTTACCATTGCCTAGATAGTAAATATCTAAGCCAAATCTTTGCGTGTGTGATTTGAGAAGGAACAACAGGGAATGTAAGTGCTCTGGAGAGAACCTGCAAGTTTTCTGCTCTTGGGACTAGCTCCTGTTGTATACTCCCTGCTTAAAAACTCCTTGGTGCCTGCCTTCAAAAAAAAGGTAAAAAAATTAAATGTTAAGGTATAGGTATCTATTCTTATTTATTCCAGGGCTTCCTGCACCCAGATTCTGACCTGGATGGTCTCCTGGCTCTTTACAATCGTTTCTGCTTTCTACAGTAGACTTGCTTCAGGCTATTTTATGTTGCCTACCTAAAAAAACCCCTTCTCTGGAGTTCTGCCTGTCATCCTTTGCTCTTCAGAGTTAACAAAACTGCAGGATTCACACTGGGTTTGGGAAAAGTCGGAGCAGGGCTCTACTCTGCTAATCAATCACTTCCTAACCCTCAAAGGCACCTATTGGCAAATGTGCAGCAATCCTCCTATCTTTCCTCATCACTGTGTACAACCACCACTGCACAAAGCATGTGTGTGCTGGCCTGGCTCCTGTTCACCCCGAGTAGCTCTTGTGGTCTCTATGTTGGTCCATCCCTGCCATCTCAGCATAGGGTAGTGCTCTGTCCTGGTGAGATGGGAAGGGAGCAAAAAACAGGAGTGACTTCAAGCCTCTCACTGTCAAGTTTAGTGGAGGTAAGTGATCTTACACTCCTCTGAGGCTGAGCAGAGAAACCTCTGCAGGAGGGCTGTGGCCGGGCTGTGTGTTCACCTCAGGCTCCTGCAAGCTGATGTCAGCTGTTTTGCAGGATGAGTCCTCAGGGTGGACGTCTGGGGGCGGGTTGCCTGGGTACAGTCTCCAGTGGTGTTATACTGGGAGTCAACCCCGGTCATGCCAGTGTTGCCTTATTGTGTTCAAACCAGTTTGCAGTGTTGTTCCTTGGCGTGCTGTTAAGGCAGTGCAACATGGAAAAGTGCTTATTTTCCTTTCCGATATAAACAAGAGCATCTAAGTGATTAACAGATCGGGGTTTGTCTCTGGCAGGTTACTGGCCTTCATACAATATCCCTTTCCATGAAAAGATTTACAATCTCAGTGGATATGCATCATACGTTGTCAAGTACGGCATGGATTTCTCCTATGAGCTCGCTCCGAGAGCAAAAATCTTCCGTCGCGACCAGGGCAAGGTGACTGACCTGGAAAGCATGAAGTACATCATGAGATACAACAGTAAGACACGTGTTTATGTACTGTATTTCTTGGATTATAGCGGGAAGCCGCAGCCTCATATACGGATCAGTCATATTTCCCTAAATGCAGATACAGTCAAAGCAAATAGATAACACAAGCTTACTGCTGAGGTAGGAAACCGGGCTAAAATTGCTCTATCAGGAGCAAGGGCCCTTGGGCCTGCTGTTTGACTTCTCCAGAGTGCTTCTGACACTCCAAGAGACTTTGTGGACTGCTATTACCTAATACCTCTACGGCCTGTCAATCTTGAGAGCCTTAAACCCTAAGCAACAGTTAGGTGAGATCAGACCAGAGAATTTAGCATAAAACTTCATGTCTTTTTTCCATGTTCAGGCAAATGAACTTTGGCAGGTGTCCTGGTTTCAGCTGGGATAGAGTTAATTTTCTTAGTTGTTAGTACAGTGCCGTGTTTTGGATTAAGTATGAGAATAATGTTGATAGTTCAAGCATTACTTAACACACTAATATTTTAGTTGTTGATAAGTCAAGGACTTTTCATTTTCCCATGCCAGCAAGCAGTGCACAAGAAGCTGGGAGGGAGCTGGGACATCTGACCCGAAGCAGCCAAAGGGATATTCCATACCATTCCATAGTATAAAATGTCATGGTCAGTGTATGAACTGAGGGTAATTGGCTGGAAAGGGCTGATTGCTGTTCAGTAGGTGGTGAGCAACTGGATTGTGCATCACTTGTTTCTCTTTGGTTTTATTCCTTTCTCTTTCTCCCTCTCTGTCCCTTTTCATTATTACTAATTTTTTTTTATTTTTAACTTTATTTCAATTATTAAACTGTTTGTATCTCAAATTATGGGTTTTTCTTTTTCTGATCCTCCTGGTCCCATGGAGAGTGTTGGGGGAAAGTGGGAGAGTAGCTATGTGGTGTTTATTTGCCAGCTGGGATTAAGCCAGAACAGTAGGTAATGGTCTGATGTTTGTTTTTTTTTTTTTTCCTGACAGCGTTCTCCTTAACTGGATTAAACCCATCTTAATTAATTTATAGCTAAACCCATCTCAAAGTACAGATAGCTGTAGATGCTACATTTTTATTCCCAGTTATAGGCAGCTCACTGATTACTGGGCTTGAGGTTTGGGAGGCCTCTCCCTGGGTGGGGTATCGTTGTTACTTTTTGGGCTGTGAGTAGCAGCGTGCTCATAGACGTTGAGGCTTGTCCACCTCCCCCTCCTTGTTTGCAGCTCTTGCAGTGGGTGTTTTGAAGATTTTGCTCCTTACCACTTACTTTAGTCCAGAACAGGAAAACAAAGGCTCTCATTGCTGCATTTCCCCACCCACCACTTCCCTTTCTCTTCTGCTTTTCTCTCCTGACAAAGTTTCTACAAGCTTTCATCATGTGGAGTTCCATCATGTGGAACCGCAGATGTTGGTGGTTACAGGTTGGCAGCCCTGCCCCTGGGATGCAGAATTAGCTGTATGGCTGTGGATTAGGAGTTTGTCTACTTAATGTCACGTCTTGAGCACTGACTTCTGGCTGGTAGTGGAGGAGGAGCACAAGAGCAATTCGATAGAGGGCACTTACTCAGCTTTTAGTGGCTCCAGTACTTTGCATCAGCTTTTTGTGAGGGGGCTAACTTATTTTCTTTTCTTCTTTGCTTGCCTCCCCACCGCATTTCACCCCAGACTACCAGCGTGATCCTTATGCTGAACACAATCCTTGCAACACCATTTGCTGCCGGGAAGACTTGAATCCTTCTTTACCAGTGCCTGCAGGCTGCTATGACTCCAAGGTAAATTACCTCAATTTCAACATCAGCTGAATGTTTGCTGCAGCCTGTTCGTGCTCCCGTCAGACCTGTAGTAGGTTTCCCTGGACTAGGGCAGACAGGGCCAGGCATGTCTGTTCCCTCTTTTCATGCTGTCCCAGTGCTTGGGCAGATCCTCAGATGGGAATTCTGTGCAGAGTCCTACTTCCTATCCCTGGCATCAGTCCTGGCACAGTGGTAGAGGATGCAGGGGGAGGTGTATGAAACAACATGTCCATGGGAACTTGTGGTGTTCGAGGGTTAAACCCCAAAGCCTTACGGCAGCAGGAGCCTAAAATAATGCTGAAATGAGTTGTACAGCTCAGCCTCCTGTTCACGAGGACTGCATGGGTGCCTCCCCAGAGCCCAGAGGAATATGTTTTCAGTCTCAGTTTAGCTTTACCTTTTCAATAGGCTTTCTAGTGAGCCACACTACTCCAGGGCTCCACCTCTCTGAAAAACTGCTCTCTGAAAAGTTTGGTGAAGATCACTTTGCATTTTAGAGGGATGTGGGAAAACCCTTAGACTCACTGTCCTGTCAAAAGCAGCATTTATTTTGGGCAGGTTATGTGGTATTTTCATCATCATGGTCAATGCCTGAGTAAGCAGCTGTCCAGCCCAGGTGAGCTGGGAGGTTGTACAGTGTTTTATCCTGTGGGGTGCAGCCTGCTGTGTTCCTGGATTACGAGTTTGATTGCTAGGATGGGACCTGTGAAGGCTGTTTTGGCAGTGCCAGTGCTGTGTGTCCAGCTTGCACAAGCTTGGCCAGCTGTCTGTCGCAGTGGCCAGTGGGAGGCTCCCCGAGCTGAGTAATACAAGAGGAATGCAGAAAATGGCTGTGTAGAGGTGTCTGGTAAGGGAGGGGGTCAGTGCACGCTGGTTGTGGTGCCTTAGCCAGCACGGTTAGGAAAGGGGAATGGGCTGGACTAGGAATGGACAGGGGGACCTAAAATGGGCATTGAGAGAAGCAGTCCAGAGCAGAGGTGAAACCTGTTCAGTTATAAACACCACAGGCAATTTTAGTGTCGGAGTTTGGGAAGATGGAGCAAGCTGGGAACCTCTTAGGAGACAGTGAAGGAACAGGGGGGAGTCTAGAGCAATATTAACTCTGTGTTGCCTTTCTCCATTCCTGAATTACCCCAACATGCCCCAGGGGGACAGCCCAAGTTCTTAACATGCAGTAGAGCTCAGGTCAGAACCCTGGTCTGCCTGCTGAAGCCTCAGCTCTAGTTCTAGAGACACACAAATCCAGGGAGGATAGTCCTGAGGGCTCTTTCTTTCAGCCTGGCTAGTGCAGGGGCTGGAGGGCACGTGTGCTTTGCTGCTGTCCTTCAGTGCTGGCTGCTGCTGGCCGAAGGTGTCTCTGTGCGGGGGAGAAATGCTGCCTGATCAATGTGCATTTCCCCCGCTCACTCCTTTCACTTTCACTGTTACCAAATCTCCCAGAGCTGTTCCTGCTGTCAGGGATGGGGATGTTATCAAACACCATGCAGTGCTTTTGCCCTGAATTCCTCCTGTCCTTTGTTGCAGGTGTCAGATTTCCGCCTGGCATCAGCGTTCACAGCCTCTGCCATCAACGGCCCTCCAGTGCAGGGAGGGCTCCCCGTCTTCACCTGGAGACGGTTTAACCGCACGCGGCACCAGGGCCTGCCAGAATCGTACAACTTTGATTTTGTCACCATGAGGCCGATCCTGTAAAACCAGCATCAGTAGCCTCAAATGGATTTTTTTTTTTTTAATGAAGATTTTATTTCTTGTGTGTAATAAATCGACCTGGATGTCCACATCCCTGTGCCTTACCTGCTTTCCCCTGTCCTGCCTGATAGGCACCTGGTACTGGCGTTGTCTGCTTCAGTGCAGGCCAATGCATGTTACTTTCTTCTGAGCTGTTTGGGCAGCCCTTCCTCTGACTAGGATTGATGGGAAGCAGGTGGCACAGCTTTCTGTTGATCTGAGCCATCATCAGCTGTTCCCAGAGCTGGAGTGAAGAGCAATGCCAGAAATAAGAGTGATCAGTCCCTAGCGGCAACATGGGACCTGTCTCCAGGGTTGGGCTGAGCCAGGTGGCTGCTGTGGGCCATGGTGGCCTTACATCAGCATTAGTTTGATGTCTGCCTTTTGTCTGAGCAGTGCCTGCAAGATATGCTGCAAGATACGTTGCTTCCCATCCAGAAATGTCACTAATGGAGAGAGTCAAGGCTGTGTTCCCCATGGCAGGTCGGTCTGTTATCTACAGGGCACGGCTTTCAGTGATGTTGGCAAGGTTTTCTTTGTCTGGCCAAAACAGCTTGCAGCGGTCAGTCTGCCAGAGGGGGTGAAGGGAAGCAAGCAGCCTGATGCTTTTGGAAACACGCCCCTGCCCCAGGCTGCAGCATAACAGCAGGGACACAAGTGTGGTGCAGTGGATCTCTTGCAATGGATTGCTCTTGAAATGGATTGGCCCATGCAGTTGGTGACATCTGTACCTACTCCCTCAGCTGTGGCAGTGGAGTGTGACAATGAGATGGATGTGAGAGCCAGGGCTGGACGCATTACTCTTAGTTACCTGTATTTATGCTGAGGAGTGGAGTCACTTGGCTGTTTTGTGCTAGGTGTTATACGTGTAATTAAGTAAAACAAAATAAACAGCTCTTTCCACATGTCCTTGATGGTCCAAGCTAAACAGTGCACAGCACTGCCCTATATTATGAAGGTGAAGAAGGATGAGCAGTGTGAGGTTTTCAATCAAGCCCCTGGAGTTTAGTTTGTGTGATGGGGAAGAGAGTAAGTTACTGCAACATGGGCGAGGTTCTTCCCTAAATATCTGGTTGTTACAGTAAGGCTGATTTCTGCCAAAGAAAGAGGGAGACCAGAAGTTAAAGCAAAGCTATTGTTCAGGATGAAAAACCCATGCGGGGACTGAAACGCTTTGTTTGCTGAGGTGTAGAAGGAGGTAGGTGTGAAAGGCCGGAGAGAGCATCCTTGCCATGTGCAGGGTTAAGGGAGCACTGTTTAAAATTACTAACTGCTTAAGTATTCACTATAAAGCTGGTTTTTGCTTTTCAGTACAGTCCTTTGCTGGGTAAAATTGACTGAGCCAGATGACACAGATGAAGTGTAGGCATTGGTGTCTGTGCCAGTTGCAGCTGTGCCTGTGCTAGAGGAGGATTAATATGTGATGTTTGCTTGGTGCCCGGGTGCTCTCCACCTGCACGTATGGGGAGGAGGCTGCCATGGTCGCAGAGTTTTAGACACAGCACCCCCTCTTTACTCCTACCTGAGGCTCTCTGTCAGTGAAAGGTGCTTTGCCTGCCCACAGCTGGGACTGCAGGGACCTCGGCCTCTGTGTGAGCCCTTGCCCCAGATGCTTCATCCCTGCCCCAAGCTCTCTGTGCAGAGACCTCCTTCCTGTGGTGGTGGAGCCACTGGCACAGATTGGATTGAACAGGCTGTAACAGGCATTAAGGAGCACACTTAAAAGATGGAGTGGAGCTGGGTCATGAAGAGCAGTGCAGGGATCTGAGCTGCCAGCAAGCGGAAGACCAAGAATCAGCTGCTTGTTTGAAACTAGAAGCACAGAGGGGCTGGAGGATGGCTTGACTCCCCTGTCACTCCTAGAAAACACAGAAACATTGCAGGTTGTATTTTCTGCTTTTTCACACAATCTTATATGAAAATGCTAATGGAGGAGTATTGTATAAAAGTTGATTCCCAGGGAACAAGAAGTTGCCAATTGATTTGTGTTGAACAGTGTTCTTGATCCAGGGCACACTGAGATGCTTCCCCCTGCAGGGAGTGGAGATGTGTGGCACGATGTGCCCAGGACATGCCAAATATGCATGGAAATGGGAGCTCTGCGTTTCTCCCACTTAGTGTCCTACCCTGAGGCAGGAGCTGCTTTGTTCTCCAACCCAGAGTTGTGGAAAAACAGCTCTACTTTTAAGAGTCCTTTTCTGTGAGTAAATATTTACATCAGTACGACTTCACTCTGTGGGACTGTTGTTTTTTGGTTTTTTTTTGCCTTTGATGATTGTGCTGTTAAAGGCCACTGCATTCCTCTTACTGTGCTGTCCTGTGTGCCTCATTTGTTGGCAGAGCAGCCAAGGTTGATGTGCCAGCCATGAGCACAGCAGCTGGGTGGAGCTCCTCTTCCCTGTGCAGCTGCACCAGTGACCAGAGAAGGCTTTGAGCAGGGCTGCATGGCCCTGCAGGGGCAAGAGGACTGACAGCATAAGTCTCAGGCAGCTGCATGAAGTTTAAAGGTCTCTGAGTATCTTATTCCCTTTTGCAGGTCCCACATAAGAATGAAAAAAAAAAAAAAAAAAGGAAGGTGTGCTCTAAGCAGAGGATTTGTGGCAGAAGCTGCCCCCTTTTTCACACCCTGCTTCCAGGTTTTTCCAAGTCCTGTGGCTTCTGACTCTTCAGGTTTTCAGGCTTGGCTGGAGAGACACTTGGTAGGGAGGTGGTTGTGATAAACCTCTCCTGCAATAAGGAAAAGAAACCCGCTGTTCAGTCACTAGGCAATGCCTACAGAGGAAATGACTCCTCCCAGCAGGACCACCAAAACTGCCTCATGTAATGCAGGCTTTCACTTCCTTTGCCGTTTCCCTTTTCTGAAGTCCAGTAGCAAACTCACCTCTCCTGGTTTTACTGGTCTTAGTTCTGACAGGGTCTGTCACAGCACCCTCTGTCCTGCAGCAGGAGACACCTATGCAAGGTCTAACCAGTCCGTGCCTGCCTGTCTTAATTACTACATTGTAATCTTGTTAAACTAAGAAACTTGAGGTGGAAGCGTGGAAAAGAAACAGCTTTTTATTAACAAAACCCGAGTAAACAAGAAATGGTGCAATCGAAAACTTTCAGAAGAAACGAAACAAAGTCCCAATTCCCCAGGTGGGACGGGGGGCGGGAAGAAACCCACGGCACCCCGGGCAGGGGTGGGGGAAAGGCAGGACTGTCCCGGCAGTTCAGCAGCTGCTCAGAGCCGCGGGTACTCTCAGCTAGCACTGAAAAAAAAAGGTCCTTTTTCCCACAGGCCGTCCGAAGGCAGGATACCTCGCTCTGAGATGGGTCGGTCTCTCTCTCTTTCAGTTGTTCTCCACAAGGTGTCCCGTGGGGAAAAAAAACCCTTCCTCTCAGGAAAACAAAAGGAGGCGGCCGAAACCGCGCTCCCTGCTCCGTCCGATCCGCGACCAAAATCTAAACCCCCATCGAACCACAGACTCCCAGCCGACCCCTCGGAAACCGAATTTCCCGGGAGAGCTCGCCCTGCCCTGCGTGTGCGGCTTCGCTCCGTCCCTTCACTCCCATCCCGGAAAAAACTAATGGGGGCGGGGGGGGGGCGGACACTGGGGGAAAAAATCCCAACATCTCTTCTTTTCAAACCTATGACACTGCCCAGACCAGGCTCCACAGCACTTCCGAGGGAGAAACCAACACCATTCCTTGGTCAGTGTCCTGGTGCTGTGCTGCTGCTGGGTCAGATTACTTAGCCTGCTCCTGGGTTTTTGGTTTTTTTTCCCCCAAGTTTCCTTAGTAGGAGTGTGGTGGTGTGCAGAGGTGCACTTTGCTGTTTGAACATTCTGCCCTGAGGCAGTAGGACCTTTCCAGACCTACCATTGAGCCTCTGCCAAAGCCACCCTGCAGCAAAACAGTGAGTGCTCTGCGTGTTCCCTTACTCACTTCGCTTTACTCCAGCACAAACTGCAATTACAGCAGGGCTTGAGCAGAGTGGTTACGCTGTATTTGATGCTAAAACTCATGTTCTAAACTATGTGCAGTAGGTACTCTTAGTCTAAATAGGCAGTTTGAGAAACGCAGGACTTTGAAGTGGGATGGTGCTGAGGCATCACTTCACAAGAGTCCATTATCTTCTGGTCAGTGACTTGAAGCAAATTTTAGTAAGTGCAAGGACACTAATTATTACCATTACAAATTAACTATAAGCCCTCGAAGTATAGGGTCAGCACTTACTTGGGGTAGGCATGTCTGTAACTCCAAGTTCTAAGTACTTTGAGTTCTCTACAATTTGGCAACAGAGTTGGGTCCAAGAAGCAGCTTTTCCCAGACTGCTGTCTAGTCCAGCAGCTTATTGGTACCAATTAAGTTGAGCAACATATGTCATGGTGGCGTTCCTGGCTTCTACCCTTGAAGCAGCAGGGTGGGGAGCAGATCCCTGCACTGAAACACCCTTTTTGTTACCCCTTGTTTCATTACTCGTGACAGATGCAATTAGTGCTGTGCACAACAGGTGCCCCCTGGCTTGAGAACGAGAACAAGTTGAGACCACTGCTGCAGGCTCAGGCACTAATGCTAAAGGGTGCTGTGAAAAACCAAAGTCATCTCCGGTACTTTGGTCAGAGCTTCTTGCTAAGAGTGACTATTTTTTCAGAGATCAAACCCGGCACTGCGGAAGAAGATTGTTTTTGGAGTAGCACGAGCAACTGGATTTCCATTCCTGTATCTCTCTGGGGCAACTCTGGGGAGCAGGTTACGTGATTTTATCTGTCCAAACTTTGCAGAAGTGCATGCAAGGTGGCTTTCCAGAAGTTACAGCACTGCTTTTGTTTCTTGCTTCTGTGAGGGCAGCACCATGCAGTTGCTTCCCTGGGAATGACCAAGAGCCAAACTATTGTGGCCGAGTGTTACTTAAGCGAGGTGGCGCCACCTCTGAAGAGGAAAAGCAGGCTCTGGGCTGTTTTTTGAGAGAGTTGTCTCCTGAGGTGTCAGGAACTAAGCACAGATGACTCAGAATGTTAAAAACCCAGAAGTTTATTTCAAAGTATAAATTTCAGGCTTGTCAGACAAAACCCCACTACAATTAATACAGACACGCACTAATCTACAGTACATACAAAAATGGGGAGAGCTGGCAATCGCCCAGTTTAAATTGGACATTAAATCAGTTCTTTTGTATTTACAAGTCCAGCTGCAAAACAAAACAAGGAATCAGATTTGAAGTTTCCCAACAAAGGATTTTGCATGTTTGACTCCCAATAGTCAATAAATTACTAAAGCTGAAGAGGACTTCCCAAACAGCTACTACCCAGTTATCTTATTTACAGCTACAACTCATTAAATTAAGACAGCACCTCAAATATATATATATATGTGTATATATATATGCATGTGTATATGTATATAAAAGAGAAGAATGCTCAGCCTACATAACGATGATAAGAAATAAAGATGCATTTTTAACTTAAAAGGTATGAAAAGGAAAAATCATTCATTTGCTTTCTCCTAGCTATCCTTATCATTTTCCTTCTCCCCTCAGAAGATGTTTTGAAGGGAATACAGATTTGGGTGGCAGGCCTGGCTCAATTTCATTTGAACTCCTCTCCCTCCAGTGTTTTCATATAATGCCCAGCCCAACCCAAATCAGCAAAATTAAAAAAATATATATTTAATATTTCAAGCTTCTATTTAAAATATCTGCATAGATATTTTTGACTAAAGGAAAATACTCAAAAGAGTTCATAAGAAGGCAGAATCACAGTTTGATTTCTTACAGTGTATGCAATACTTATTCTGGGGAATGGTTGTTTAGGGAGCAGCAACAGACGTGACCCATCCCTACATACAATACAGATTTTAATTTATTGGACATTTAAGACAAACAGCATGAAGGGTGGGCTGAAGTGACTGTTTTTGTTACAGTACAAAATGGTGTTCAGATTCTACTACTGGGTCCAGTCATGCTCCCAGTGAAGGCACAAGGGGTTTTGCCTTCATTTTCAAAGGAAGCAGGGCAAGACCCCTTAATTTTACAGGGAGAACACCATGGGTGTAATTGTTCCTTGAAATAGGCAAAAAATTAATTAAACCTAGAAAAAATTCAAGGCATTTTCCAGCTTAGTGCTAAAAGCCTTGGGAATGGGTGAGTGTCTCAGTGCTTGTGCTCAGTGGTCTAACACGGCCAAAAGTAGTACAAACAATTAAAAGGAGCAAAGTCTAAACCCAACTGCTACTCCTAGGGAAGCCGCTGACAGGCTGGGCGGAACTTGCCTCTGCACCCTTGTGCAGATGCTGCACTTGCAGTCTGCCCCCTCCCAGGGTTTATTTTTTTGTATCCAATAAAGCTTTTTTAGACACAGAGCAAAATAAAAGTGAAGCTGTAACTAGGAGAAATGCAATGGACAGGAATGGCATTTTGCCATCAGCACTGCACAGCAGGGCTCCTCTCCAAGTAGATGGACTAACCCAAATTACATTCAACCTGGACATCGAGAGGCTGTTGTGACACACAACCCAAACCTAAAACACACCAGAAAGTAAATAATGATGGAAAACACAGCTGTAGAGTCAGTGCTGTGTTTGCTAAAACATGGGAAACTAAACCCAAGGCGGTACTACGCAAACGTCATGTACCCAGAGGCAGCAGCAAAACATGCAGTCAGGAACAACTTTATACCAGGCTACTGAAAGTCAGATGGAAAAACTTGCATCAAGTGCAGATGAGAAACGAAAACCAACTTTTCCACTTAAAATCCATACAGAGATTTTTAGCATATTTAAAAGTGGATTATTGGAAGGCTCAAGCAATTCACACTAATGAAGAGACCAGTCTAGAGAGACAGTAGTAACAGACCTGTAATGAATGTTCCTGAATATTCTGGTAATACTTTCAAATAAATTCTGTTAAATGAAACAAATTATTTCTGATTGTTTGTTGCTAACAGAAATTTAGTTTCTCAGTAACTTTATTCTTTCTGGGAGGTAAAGCATAATAAAATAACCAGCCACTCCACCACACGGAGATAAGTGCCATGAGGTAAGGAACTAAGCAATATTCCTGTTTGTTAGCATAAGGGGTCTCTCTTGAGCCAGAGCCAGTTTTCACAATCAGTTCAGTGAAGAACACGAGTAAATAAAGATGAGTCTTCTGTCTCTAAGGATGCAACTTGCAAAACCTCCGAATGGAATGCCAGACCATCCCAAATAATACCTTACTGAAGGAAAGAAAAAAGATTCTAACACAGGACTGGCACCCCGTGCCTTTCCCAAACAAGACAAACCTAAGAACAACGGAGATCTAAATGCAAGCACAAACTACAGAAAAGCTCATTTATTGTTTGGGCTAGAATCACAACTAAGGGCATAAATTTCAGGCTGGAGTCCAATTTTAACTTTTAAAATCTCATTGTACTGATACGGCCAAGGGCTCTTTGGTACCATCTCAAAGACACATTAAAAAAAAAATTGCCCAAGGAGGACTTGACAGCAATCAACTGGAAAGAACTGCTCTAAGCTCTACTACAGAACTGGCTTTATAAAAACCCCACTTTAGACTAAATAGACTAAATGCATTATTAAGTAATTGTTCCTTGAAATAGGCAAAAAATTAATTAAACATAGAAAAAATTCAAGGCATTTTTGATTATTGGCACCAGAAATACAGGGACAGCTGTAGTTCAGAGAAAATCAATCATACACGAGAGTTGGTGTGAACCTTCTCTGGTGATACTTGGATTTAGCCAGAAATTTTTGCTTGCCCAAATCAACAGAACTGCTGTACTTTAAATGTAGGTTTCTATACCGAGAATAGTTGTTACTCACTTGACAGAAGTGACAAACAATCCCAGCTACATCAAGGAGTGCAGTAAACCAGACAAAAGTCTACAATGTAATTTCTTTCACCATTAAAAGTTCTCAAAAGGAGCACTGCTAAAGAACCCATAGTTTATTTTAGTATATTAAGTATTTAGTATTTAGTATATTAAATATTTAGTATATTTTACCGGTCCTGTTTTGGGATTTAATTCTTCTGACACTTTTTCAACCTTGCTTTACACTTCAAAATGTTGGTTGAAAGAAAAAGGGCATCACAATGAAAAAATGTCATATTCTGCAGTTTTGCTACACGGTGGATTAAAAAAAAGGAATCTTCCCCTCTAAACCCATTGTTTGGTTTCGTTGGGCAGGAATGCAACTGAAAATTGCCAAAATCAAAACCTTACATACACTTTCTTGTCCAGGTGAGTTACAACTTGGCTCTGCAAACAGCAAGTTTAACTTGTCAACAACAGCAGGGCAGATGCACCAATTTTCTTTTCTCAGCTCAGAAGCATCACGAAAGCATCTAATACCATTTGCAATTACTCACAAGGTTTAGGCCAGTGTCTAAAATAGTTTCTAAATTCCTTTGGCTGTGTTGGCTTTTTGCAGAGGCAGGCAGGTGCTGAGAGAGAGAACACAACTGGGAGGCCAACTTCTCTGTCTGTACTCACTGAACATCCAAACTTGAGTGCCAGGAGGCAGAAGCTTTCATGGCGCCGCACCACGGAGGTTTCTTCTTTGGCTGAACTGCAGCACACAGCTTTTCCAAAAGAACAGGGAAAGGCTCTGGTGGAAAATACTGTCTGTATACTCTAATATTCTTGACACAACAAAAACAACTGCTCAAGAATTACAGTGAGCTTGAAAGGGTTGAGTGATACTCAGATAGAATGCAGATAAAAACAAGTTAAGCGTCAGCAGATGTTACACTTCCTGGTCTTTACAGAAATAATAATTACTGCAGGCCTGGAAAATGAGAAGCACTAATGAAAGACTAGAAGGGTAAAGGGAAAAATAACTCCAAGCAAAAAAAAAAAACACCAAAAGGTATCTGGCTACATTTTATTTTTAAAATTATTCTTTAAGGCACAAAATAAATCTAAAAAATAGGGCTGGACGTATATGAGGGGAGGGGCAGAGAAACTGTCTGAACTAGAGAGGTGTGAATGCAGCTCTACAATCCACTTTCAGATATGACCCGGGAACGCTCCCAGGGCGAGTGGGGGAGGATGGTGAAAGTAGAGGAGTGTTCTTATTTATAAGAGGTAGGAAGTTGTGGGGCGATTCCTCCCCCCTCCCCTCCACCTCCAAATTTAGACACATATGGATTACTGGCCAGACTAGAAGTTCCCTTCTAGTCTCAGAGAGCTCATTCCAGTTGGTAAAGTAAGACCAGACCACTCAGTCCTCCAGTACAAATGTGTGTTTTGCTTCAGACAAACTGTAATTTACTATTTTGTTCCCCCTCAGAAGCAGAATCCCAGGCATTCGGGATGCCCTTTGATAAAGGGTAGATAGGTATCTATATGGAACAGTTGTCATGGATGCAAAAATGAAATTTTCAAATGGCCCATGACATGAACTATTCAGAAAAAACAGGCTCTCTTGCTGCAGGTGACACTTTATTTTTCTTTTGGTTCTAAATGCATGTAGTGTATCACACAACTGTCTGAAATAATCCTGCAGAGAGTGGATTTAAAAGTGAATTACATGCATGGGATCAACTCCCCCCACAACCGGGGTAATTCTTGGTACCAGGGCAGGTTTAAAGCCTCCAAAGATCTCCGTTTAACTGCTCTGAGAAGAGATCACGTCTGTGGACTGGGGGTCACAGAAGGGTCCAAAACGTCCATAGATGTCCTTAGCCCGGACTGCAAAGTAGTATTTGCTGCCAGACACGAACTGTGTAAGAGTACATGCCATAGGGAGAGGGAGGGCCTTCACTTCCCCAATCTTCTTCCACTGGGAGGGCATAGTGGCACTCGGGTCCTCGTGGTAGGCGTAGAGATGGTAACTGTCCACATTGGCACAGCTCCGGTCCACCTCCATGACACTCCATGACAGCACAATTCCATTCTGGCTCTGTACCCGTGCCAGCTTCAGCTGTGGCTTCTGAGGTGGAGAAGTGCTGGCAGCTTCGGGGGGCAGACGCGGTGGCTGTGGTGCCTCTGGAAGTGGGGCAGGATGTACAGGGCGTGGTGGCTCCTAAGCAGCGTAAGGGCAACAAGGGAAAGGTCAGAGTTTACAGGAGTTGGAAGGCAGCTTTAATTCATCATTCTCCAGGTTAACTAGAAGCAAATGAGCCTGCAATCACAACTTTCAGTCCTGTGTGCAGAGGCAAGGGAGCAGCAGAAAATGTTGAGAAGGGGTGGGACCAAGGATGCCATAAATTCTTATATTATGCACATATAAATCTGTAGCTCTACAGTTGATCATTGCTGCAGTTATCTCCCTATATCCTCTTTGCTTCCCAGCCAAGAGGGGATGGAGTGAACACTGTGCTCTTTACCACAACTAAGCAGGCAGGTTCACAATGACTTAGAGCCAATCTACGTTTGAGCTGCTGTTCCCACGTTACCCAAACACCCCAGGCAGTGCATTAAGCTGACTGCTCATCATCTTTTCGACAGACAGGTTTTTCAGTCACAAATGGAAGAAAGGCTAATGGTGCTACATGGATTTTATCACCTTAAATTCATCACAAAAGCTCAGCCTCAGTTTCCAGAAAATTTTGAAGTAAGGGCAAAAATGTTCCTTTCTAATGATATTTTTTTTTATACTGCAAAACCAGACCTAGGTCTCTTGTTTATGCCAGTTAAAATGAATTTAGGAACATGATTACGATGAGTATGAAATTTTGTTATTTTTCAAGCCTGGGGTCTTTCAGGTTGGAATCTGGGGTAGATTTTGGCATCTTAAGTGTTCTGTGTGATACTGGCTTGATTTAGTCTCATTATTTGTCACTGGAGAATGCATGAAGTTGAATGTTGTCTAGACTGAAAGAATGGTAAGCCACCTTCTTGCTAATATATTTACCATTTCAGGATACCGTAAGTAATGCAACTGCCCAACAGCGAGTGTGCAGGTAACTTTCTTGAAATTATTTAAATGAGTCAGGAAAAATTCTCAAATATTTACAAAAAGGGATTTGAGTCAATGCAGAAGTAATCACCCCTAACAGCGATTAAAAAAACCCCTCTGAAATACGGAGTTGGCAACCTTGGGGATCTTGTTTGCATGTTCTATTTCCTCAGTTTTGCAAACAGCTGTACTGAAAAGCTGGTGAGCCAATTCATAGCCAAACCATGACTAAACGTTTTTAGTGGCAGTTCTTCTGTACCCTTGACTCCACAAGTCAGTGCAGACAATTCATGTACTCTTTTTCAATATGTGCCACTGGTGATTTGGAGAAGGCCAGGGTAAACTAACACACTGCACCGCTTTTACCATTCTGGGCAGAAGTTGCTGTAGACGACTGGGTGGGGCTGTGCAGGTGAACTGGCTAAAAAGTGTCTAGAAGACACATCACTATTTTGCAGTTCACCCTAAGAAGCAATCTGAGAGGTACTAATGCAGAGACAGGCTTGTAAATTGCATCCAGGAATTTGAAAAGCACCACTCACAGCATGCGCTTGCGGCGGCCGATGATGCACTGTCAGCTGAGGTGCTCCAGACCCGAGAGTCAGCCCGTTGTTCACAACATAGGTTGTCTGAGGCATTCGCACTGCCATCCCTGTAAGAAGCACAGTGAATACTTTTGAGTATTCAATAATTACAGTCAGTTAAACAGAACACTAGAAGACCAACTCCTTTGTTCAGCTGGATGAAACCAAATTTCAGACACAGTCTCCTCAATCTTCCAGCAGACTGATGAAGCACTGCCTAACAACAGAATCACCTCCCATCCCCTGAAGCTGTAAAAGTGAGGAGAGCGCAAATGCTTATGTTTGCAGACGGGGCAAAATCTTGCTTTAATAATTCGTAGCATGAAAGAAATGGGTGGGGAGTGGAAGAGGGGGGAGATACAGGGAGCTTAAGTATGAAAAGAAAAACTACACTTTGAGACAGAAAAGATAAATGCTGCTTCTGCAGCAGACTGAGAGCTGTGCTGAGGGTGGCACTGAAAACAAAAAAGGTAAGTCACAGTCCAAGAAGCTTGTCCTCCCTCAAAGAACAGACACCATGATGGATATTACTCACAGGCATCACCATTTCATTCATTCCCACAGCAAATTGACCTGACTGGCAGGAATAAACTAGGCATTTTTACAGCCTTGCAGATAATATCCAAAACTCTTGCAAGCTACCAAGTTTTCATTCATTTTATACTACATCTGATTCTCTTAAGTAACACTTCATCTATTCATACAGGTATGTGCTGTGAGCTCAAAGCTTTTGCTCATTGTTACGGGTCGTCTTGAGTGTCCCTCCATTTCTGTCCAGAAATACAAGTTTTTGGGCAATTTCTACCACCCTTCCACACCTCTGTGAGATGGAAGCATTCTAATACTCCAGAAGATAAGCTTGCAGAACAACATGTATCAGGAAACCACAGCTACTGAATGGCAATTTTTTTCTCTATATAAACATCCACCAAACTACAATCACAGGGGATGAGTGTCAGAAGTCCATGATCTGCAAGTCCGAGACAGGGAGCTCAGAGTGCTGAACTTTAGCACTTTATAATAAAAGCGTTAAACACTAGGTAGGTACTTCACATCTTTTTCCTATTGGCAAATCTATCTAAGAAGCTGATGAAGCTGTACAAACTCCCGTAGGATAGACAGTCACCTGAGTTGGCTATTTCTCACCTATGAGAATCCAACGAGGCCAAGTGCCGGGTCACTTTGGCCACAACATCCCCATGGCAGCGCTACAGGCTGGGCACAGAGTGGCTGGAGAGCAGCCAGGCAGAAAGGGACCTGAAGTTTGGATTGAGCCAGCAGTGTGCCCAGGTGACCAAGAAGGCCAGTGGCATTCTGGCCTGGATCAGGAACGGTGTGGTCAGCAGGAGCAGGGAAGTGATCCTTCCCCTGTGCTCAGCACTGGTCAGGCCACACCCTGAGTATTGTGCTCAGTTCTGGGCCCCTCAGTTCAGGAAGGATATTGAGGTGCTGGAGCAGGTCCCGAGAAGAGCAACCAGGCTGGTGAAAGGACTTGAGCACAAGTCCTGTGAGGAGAGGCTGAGGGAGCTGGGGTTGTTTAGCCTGGAGAAGAGAAAGCTCAGGGGTGACCTCATCACTCTCTGCAACTACCTGAAAGGAGGTTGTAGCCAGGTGGAGGTCGGTCTCTTTTCCCAGGCAGCTGTGAGTAAGACAAGAGGGTATGGTCTTAAGTTCTGCCAGGGGAGGTTTAGGTTGGATATTAGGAAGAAGTTCATTACAGAGAAGGTAATCAGACATTGGAACAGGCCGCCCAGGAAGGGGGTGGAGTCACCATCCCTGGAGGTTTTTAAGGTGGGACTGGATGTGGCACTGAGTGCCGTGGTCTAGTAACCATGGCAGTGTTGGATCAAGGGTTGGACTTGATGATCTCAGAGGTTCTTTCCATGATTCTGTGATTCACATGCACAAAAGAATTAGCCAGCAGCCCCACATTCCAGGCTAATGGCCTCAGACAACTGTAGGAGGGGAGGTGGGTTTTTTCTCCTTGGGAAACCAAATCCTCACTTTACTTCTGCCCTGACTCAGGGAAGGTGTGTGTGTAGAGGGGGGGCTCCGGAATTCATTTTGTTTTCGGCTGGGTCATCTGGCTGCCTTTGGCCTCAGTCTGCCTTCATTCTCTTGCGCCCTGTTCTGCTCACGGCCTGGACCTGCCTTGGATTTCAGCAGAGAAGCCAGGGCCATCTGCAGCGGAATCTTTGAGGGAAGAGGCCGCCCCTTCCCTACTCCATTCCCATGTTGACAGCAGCATCGACAAAGCGGGAGAATCCCAGCCAGAGCCAGCCGCCGACAGCGTGAGTTCATGGGATGAACCCCTTTTTCCCCTTCCCCTTCTTGTGGGGAGGAAGGAGAGGGGAAAGATCTCAATTTTTGGCTTCTCCCGCACACCCGGGGCCTCCACACAGCGACTGCCGGAGCCCAACAGCGCCCCCTGCCGGCCAACACAGAGCACCTGCGGGCTCTGCTCCTCCAGAGTCAACAGTGCCCCTGCTGGTCGCGGTTAGAATTGCGCTGAAAGGCGGAAAGTACTGAACTGTTTTTGGTGGGAACCTTGGGTGCAGGATTGTTGGTTTATTTTGCTCTTTTGTTGTGCTGCCTTTACACATATATCTTTTAATAAAGGGTTGTTATCTTTTCTTTCTCCGTCTTTCCTCAACTGGAGCCTTTTAATTTCAAATTTACAGTTGCTGAGACGGAGGAGCTTGGTCTTCCTCATCCTCCTTAGCAAACACTTCAGTCTCATTAAACTGAGACAGGTGGGCACAGGACATTGGAGATTTGTAAGGAATGATATTAGGACGCCTGAGAGAAATATGACTTTTATATAAGAAATCAAACATGGTTTACTACATATAGATATGTTTTAATCTTATAATAAAAGAATGGTCTCCATCTTTCCATGGAACATGGTGCTAATCATATTACCTTCTGCTACCTTGTAAAGTACACTGTATGTCATCTGGAGATGCTTAATTGGCAGAGCTGGTGCCTGAGATGACTTAAATCCAGTTTTTCTTTATTCACATAGCTGCAGGTTTCTTAGTAGCCTAAGATTTTTCTCAAGTCTGTAAGCTGGAAAAAAACCCTTAACCTCTGTAACTTGGACCAGTATTGTAAAGAGACCAAACAGGAAACCCAGACAAAAAAACTAAATCCCACATCCATGAGGTAGTATCACAGTAAGAAGTGCATGGAAGGAATCATCCCCTACCTCCAGCCTGCGGGTTGACTGGCCTTAAACCTGGATTTGTCATGACAGCTCCTCTTACAGGATTCTGAGCTGGTGGTGCAGGAATAGTGGTATAGACCACCTGATGGTTAGCAGGGGTTCTTGGTATAGGAAGCTTTGGAGCAGTTTGAGTCACAGGTCGATGAGTTACATTCACTGTTGTCGGAGCTGAAAAAAGACAGACAGACAGACCCTGGAATCGAATTCCATTACATGAAGCTATATGCCTATTCTAGAGTACACATCTCCTTCGGCAAACTGACTCATCTGAGCCGTGTAAAATTAAAACTGTCTCTGTGAAATTCTATCTGGTTTTGATAATGCAAAAAAAGTGAAAACAGTCTAAAGAAGCAGTATTTTCACCTGAAATCTTAATGTCAATATACATACAAATTCCTAAAAGAAAAGATAAATATTATACCTCCCCTGCTCCCAAAGGTCTGAATGTAAGGACAGTGGTGGAGAATCTAAAACCCACCACCAAAGAGTCTGCAGAACAGATCAGTCATAAGACAATTTCAACACCAACTTATCTTCAACAATCATATACAGAAAAATAGAGTAAAATAAGGGGAAAAAAGGAGGATCTATGTTTCTTTATGTTAGAAAAAAAAGGGGAAAACTTAATCGCACTACAGACAAAATAATATTTATCTAGGGATAGAACTTCAATGCCAGCCTTGCCACTCACTCTGTCAAAAGGAGTAACTAACTGCCAAGTGCACAGGGACAGATAATATTTTTCCCCATTACTTAAATAAGGCAGCTATTACAGGTTTTTTCTACTTCACTTTCACAAACAACAGTATACTTAATAACTTCCATGACCCATCCTTAGTAGGATTTCTTCCTCCCCATGGAGTTAATTTGATCCTGAATTCTTTCCAAACCAGTAACATTATTTTTCCCCTTTACTTCAACATTTTTTGGGGGGGGAAAAGAAAAAAAGTTATGGGAAACTGACCAGAATGAAAGATTAAGAAGTGACCTAAACATTCTGAATATTCACTTGAAAAGATTAGCACAAGGTAGAACACACAAGAATCTAGTTTTAGAAAAAACATCAGTCCCTGTATTCACACATTGTGATGAAGTAAGATTAAGTTACCTGTAGGCAATACATGTATAGCGGTCTGGGAAGGCCCACTGGTCGGCACACCTGTCTGCTGCGCGGGGTTTGGCTGCAAAGGTGGCACACTGGGTTGCAAGGGCCGAGCCGAGGGCTGGGTGGGTGTGCTCAGTCCTGTAACTGGTGTCTGGTTTTGCTTCGGCTTCTTGCCATCTGCTTTACAATAAAAGAAAGTTATAAACAATCGCAAATAGAAGTTTTCATTTCTGAATCAGAATTTTAAACATCACAAAGTTTTAAGATCTCTTTCCCCTGTTCCCCATTTACAGATTAGTGAGTGTATTTCTGAGCATGACATTTCTTTGACCTTTCCGTTCTGCAAACAAATCTGCAGAAAATTCATTCAACTCCCCTTACTTTTATCATTGTTATCTCCCCCCACCTCACTCCATAATGTTTTATCCTATCATCATGAAGTCTGCATATTTCAGTGCAATTTGGAAACCTGAATGTAATGGAACACCATGCCAAAGTCTTACAAAAAAGATTTCCTAAGCCCTTTAAAAGGCCTTTGATGCTTACATCTTGTTATTTGCTGACTCTTTTCTTTGTTCAATCTGTTAGTCAGTCCTGTTTGTTGCTGTTTTAAATTTTCATGCTATTTGCTTGTAAAGAGGACTCATTTCATTATTTGTAGAAAACTTTATAAGGAAAATTTGTTTTCTCACATTGACATCCTCCTCAACGTGACTTACTGACTTCGAAAAGTGACAAATAGTGTCTGTATCTGTAGTTCACTACAGCAACATTTTTTCCTCCCTTAGTTTATTTGTGACAAAATATTCATTAGAGTGGAAGTCCATATCTAATCAAGCCTCTGCACAAGTTGAATAAAGAAGAATTGAGAAGCTTTTGCCTGGACAGTTCAACTAGATTAGAGTAATAGTGGGGAGAGAAGACACCATCAAGAGCTAAAAAGCGCAAGATAAATGAGTAGGTTTTAAGGGCACTCATTCAAGAAAGATTTGCCCTAACTGTACATGCAACAGCCACTAATTTAGTAAAGGAGCAAGATAAAAATACGTTAACACTCATTTTAGTCTTCAGAAAACAATATAGTGAAGAACACCTTTTTGAAACTTTCAATTAAGTATACCAGCTAGATTTCAAACATTAAGAACAGGGTTAATGGCAGCATAACTCAAAATTTTGTGAGTTTTAGCAGTTTGAGACAATTTTGATGGTCTCAGCGAGCTGCCTTTAACACTAGCTACTAGCAGCTTGAATTAACAGTACCCTTCAGAAACTGCTACAGGATTCTATGAAACACAGTTACAGAATCACAGAATCAGCAAGGTTGGAAGAGACCTTCAAGATCATCTAGTCCGGCTGTCAACCCAGCACTGCCACAATCTCCCCTAAATCATATCCCCAAATTAAAGACCTCAGAAATAAAACAATATGAATTGTAGACCTTTCTGTAGACTCAAGAGCCAAGTTACTTCACTGAAGTCATTTGATCAAAATGCAATTTTCTTTCTTTTTTTTTCAAAGTCTATAAAAGGAGCAGTAAAGGGATGCTCATTTTGAAAACAAAAGGTGAGATGTTTCCGGCTCTTTCATCAACTAAGAGGCCTTGTGATGGTTCAAGTTTCTTTTACTTTCCATGAGTATGAGAAATTTCCCAGTGTTCAACAAACTGCTTGATTCTGAAGAGATTCACACAGATGCACATGTCTGTTTACTTTAAATATTTACAGACTGATGCACATTTCAACTACCACTGAATAACTGAAGTGACATGAGTGCATTCTTAGTCATGACTTAGAAGATGTGCTTATAATCCAACAAGTAAAATCCCAGACACACTACTGCTGTAAAAATGCAGGGTTTTTTTCTAGGAAAATGTTGGTCTGGACAAATGTGAGAGCTTTTTAAGTTATGTTTTTAATCTCACACAGAGTAAGTTCATTTCTCCTTGACAAATCAAGAACCCTGCTGACATTCCAGTTGCTGGAAACTAGGTCAGGATTGCACCAGCCACAGGAAATGATGAAAGATAACCATCTAGAGTTCACTAAATATATGGAAACAAATGGGAAAGGCTATGTAAAAAAAAAAACAAAACCCAGCAAGGAAAACAGGAAGACTTGGTGCACAGTAAGCACAGGACTAAGGTTAAAAGTAATTAACGAACAGTTCCAATATTAAACGAACACAGCACCATATTCGTAACAAATATGGACCTACAGGAGATGGCAAAATCTGATTTATAGAATGAGCATAATATGGAAATCATGGAAAAGAAGGGGGGCTAATTTCCATGCCAGAAACTGGGCCTACAACACTGCAATTATAGCACAAAGGAGTTTTAAACACTGTACTAATTCATAACTGGCACAGTGGGATTACAAAACAGCAAACATGCCATACGCATGTTCAAGAATAATAAAAAAGATCCATGAAACTACAGATTTTTTGAATCAAACACCTTATAAAATAAAAAATTGATACTATGTATTCAATAATTTTTCCTGCAAAATAAATAAAGTGGAACATACCTTTCTTAGATCACAAAGCCATTTTACTCTTTTGTTTTAATAATCTTATAATTTGACACTGTGTGCTATACAAATATTTTATAAAAAGGACTGCAAGGTCCAAAATACAAGTATGATACTTGCAGACACAAAAGTATCTAGAGTACTCTGATGAAAGGCTGGCAACTGTTCTGAACAGAAATTATTAACATGCTTTCTTGAAGGTTACACAACACTTTCATTAACAATTTTTGCACACATCAAGTATTATTAAATATTAGTAGATATTAATATCTATTTAAGTATCTAATACAAGTAACATCTTTAAGTTTACTTTATATGTGGGTGACAATGCTTTAAAGAAAACAATCAGGATCTGAGTGTTCCCAAGAACACTATGTTAGTGTTTCTCTTCTACCTGAATTAATACTGAACTAATATTCCTGCAGAAAACAACATAACGCCTGAGATTTTCTGTTTGGAGGTTGTGTACAATAAATCTAGAACAACACGAAACTTGCTGCACATTTGCTGTAAACAAAGGGCATTGGAAAAAAAATTTAGCCAAAGGTATACAGATGCATATGATTATACAAAAGCTGTCAGAAGTGTACTCTTCCTCTGTTTAACCTGATTATTATCAGAACACATTCCCAAGAAACTTACTTAAAAATCCTAGTGATCTATTCTCACTGTATTGTGAAACCCAAGCTTTTACTAGGGTTTTGGTTCCTGTGTTTCTACAGTTTATGTAAAAAGTACTGACTCTTCACATAAACTCTAAACATGAACTAATCTGCATGGCTTCAGACTATCAGCGAGAGTCTAGATTCTGCTTTGCAGTGCAGAGACACACAGGAGCTGACCCAGCCTGAAAGTACCCCCTTAACCTTCCGCCTAATGGAAGGACAGCTTTCTAAAATGTGACATCTAAGGGGAAAGAATCTCAGAATATCCCACTGAAGAAATTTTTAAGATACCAGTTCAAGCCCCAACAAAGAAACTGAGGAAGAATTAAGTTACTACACTGTAATTGAGCTACAACTCTATAGCAGTCCTGCCTAGAGAAGCATCTTACATGCAACCACAGTGTTGATCTTTTATGGCAATTGTGAAATGAAAATCTTCTTAATGCAATCAGGGAGAAAAAAACTCTCTGGAAGATGTTACTTTTGATAGAAAATGATTAGCTGAAATACATTACAATACTGTGACACATTACTTTAAAACATACCATAAATCCATTTAGATCTATCTGCTGGGTGCCTTTTACAGAATGTTAAAGTAGGACTGGGAAGGTTAACCTTATCTGACAGGCTTGCACAATCCCAGGGTAACCAACTTTTTTTATCTTTTTGAGAACTAACATGCAGAAGAGATGACAGTGATTGCCTGAGCTATTCTGCCACTCAGCTCAGCAATTCAAAATCCTGGTTGAAAAGGACCTCTGGTGGCCATGTAGTCCAATTTCTTGTTGAAGCTGGACTGTCACCAACACTAATTCAAAGCCCTGCTGAATCTTAAGAACATTTTGAGAGTGGAGCTTCTACCATTGCTCTGTGCTGCACTGTGGTGATTTCTTTTCCCCTCAAGCTCAGCGTGAACCTCCTGAATTTGTAGTTCGTGGCTCTGCTGAGAAGTTGTGTCCATCATCTTTGTAACAATCCTCCAAGTGGTTGTAGGCTGCTATTACATTGTCTTTTGCTTTGCTCTTTGCCAAATATGCCATGGTCTGTTGATCTCTTCTCACAGGTCATGCACTCCAGGCCCCCACCACCCTGACACCATCTGTGAGTCCCTCTCAAGTGCTACCACAACTCTTCTGAGCTCAAGGAAGGGGAGCCAAAACTGAACATTGTATTTCAGCTGTGGTCCTATCAGTGTCA
Source organism: Empidonax traillii (assembly GCF_003031625.1). NCBI lineage: Eukaryota > Metazoa > Chordata > Aves > Passeriformes > Tyrannidae > Empidonax > Empidonax traillii. The sequence continues at coordinate 279,373 of NW_020955708.1, forward strand.
ATATGGGGGGAGTAATTACTTGAAATGAGAACACACTGTTGGCTCATACTCAATTCACTATCCACCACATATTCTCTACTGATAAAAGAACGAGATGGCCAGCTATCTGGATTACATCGTGCTTCCCTAATACTTGTACACCACACCCACTCCACTTTTGGTGATAACATCACATGAAGTGTCCAAGGTCAGGCTGGATGGGGCTCTGAACAACCTGGTCTGCTGGAAGGTGTTCATGCCCATGCCAGGGGGGTTGGAACGATATGATCTTTAAGGTCCTTTCCAACCCAAACCATTCCATGGCTGTGATTTCTTCTTCATTGAAAGAAATGCTACCACATGCCAGTAAGATTTTCTACATTTGAGGAACACAAATAAAGCAAGTTAAGCTATTAAGAATGTTTGTATAGAACCTGAATGCACTAGCTGGACAAACAGCTATTGAGGTTGTCCAGAGGAATCAAACTTCTTGGTGGCTGGACTTCAGAATGCAGCGCAGGGACATGCATTTAGGGACTATATAGAAAGAAAATTTTATCTCCAATAGTAGAAATATAGTTTTTCTCAATGAAGATGGCAGCACAATACAAGGTCTTAAGTACAGACTCTTTTTTTCTTCTCTGAAGTACTGTAATTCTTCACTAATCCAATGCTAGCTATAATTAGATATGCCTAAATTTACGCAACTTATAAAAAGAGAAATGCATTCTTTTAAAGGATGAAGTGCATCCAAACTGCCAAAGGATATAAGAGCACAACTATATTTACTCTGATCTTGGCATACAGTTCTAAAGCAAACAACAAATTTGCACTTGGTCTTTAAACCCTCGCAACAAAGCGTTTTAGTGAAACAAAAGATTAGAAGCTGTAATAATCTAATGCCTGAATATCAACTGTAGAATTAAAAAGTCCTTAATTGATCAGTGAATAGGAAAAAGAAATACATCTAGAAGAACTTGCTAAAATATTATCAAGAACTCAAATGCCTCAAATTACTCCCCAAGCCTAACAGATTTAAGAATAGACAGCAACAATGCCTAAATTAAGGGAAAGGTAAAAATCTTAAAGACTATGAGCAAAATTCCTTTTATTTCACACCTATCAATTTTTTTAACAACAGTCCTATTTAAGTGAAACACCAAGAAAAAAATAACACTATAAGCAGAAACATAAGTTTATTACTTTCTGTCATTTATGTGATGAAATAATACTTGTAGCTCAATTATCCCTGCAGTTAGCAAAATATCTTCCACCTACCTTGAGAAGAGTTATCATCCTCTTCATCCAGTGTAAGATCAATGACACCTCCCGATTCACTTCCCGTGACCTTCCCGCTCTGAAAGACAAAACTCCTTCATTTTGCAAAAGCAAATCCAGAGAACACAGATGGAAAAGGGACACAAACTGAATATTCAGAAGGAGAGGTCTCAATTGATACTTATTACAAAGGAACTGATGAAATGAGCAGGAGAAGGAAATTTCAGACAAATATCCCAGGACGTGAAGAGCAGGTGATAACCAAGTGACTGTACTGCAGTAACAAGTATTAAAATATTTTTTGCTTTGTAAAGAGTAAAAACCACTGATGACTAGTAGAATATTGTTGTTTTACAGGTAAATGCATAACAATTTGCTGTTACAGGGTATAATTCAACTATGACTCTTAACATTTCAATCTGGTTGTAATCTGTGCTCTCCTCTGTAGTAGTATAATCTTTTGACAGAACAGTCACCAGGACAATATATTATTTATCTTGAGACAGCCTGGCCTATGTGGTTATAAAGACACTGACTTCACAATAAAAAAAGGGAAAAAGCTGCACTGGAACCCGTGTGCGTAAAAATGTATCAAAACCAATCAGAAAACTCCAATTGTATCCAGTAATTTCATTACTGCATTCTCACTCATTAGCACAAATTTTAGCATTCTGTTATTCTACACATGAATAATAACTCTACATATGAGTAGAGAGGTGTAATCATCCCTTTAGCATAAAAGGATCTTTTGAGCTAAATGTTATAACAAAAAGCTTTAGAGGACCATCAAGCAAGATTTATCTTCTGGATCAGCTGCTGTCCCTTGGCTGTTCAAACTGGAAGGAACAACAACAGTTTCCCTTAGGTGACAAAAAAATACAGAGGAGATCTTACATAATTCTGTGTTTTTAAATATACTTTCTAGGAAAAAAAATCTTGAATAATATTCTAGTTCCTCGCTGCAAAAATTAGGTGTGATTTCTTTGTTGTTGTTGATTTGTTTTGTGGAAGAGATGATCATTTATTGTTGGATTGAACTGCTACTGATTTACTCTAATCCATAAATTGAGTTCCTTAGGACAGGAAAAGGGTTATAAAAGCACCATAATTATAAAAAATCTCTGAGCAGTTAACATAGAAAAAAGGGTAAGAGTTATCAGACCCATATGGTCAAATGCCAACATGATATACTCTAGGAAGACTAGAGATTTTTCTGTCCATCAGATGGGGACAGATGCGCAAAGCCTAAGCACTGAGACTGCTCTATGACCTTTCCCTTTGGGTAAAACTAAGTCTTTAAGGAGGTCCAAAAGACAACTCTCACACAGGCAAAGCTCTGAGAGGCAAAAGAGGTATCAAATGGTAACTAAATGCAAGCAAAAGCTGTGTTTGAATTATCAGTCACTGAATCTGGAGTGCCTGACGGGACTGTTCTCTTCATTATGCATTATTACAGCCTGATTTCTTCTTGCCTTGAGTTCTGATGCTGCCACTGATGAAATTCTGCTAATAAATTATGATACACAATTTAACTAAGAAATATCTAACTACTTATGTTCACAGGTGATAGATCTCTATAGCGACTCTTATCTTTGCTAAACATAAACATAGTTCAGAATTATTAACCATGGAATTCTTCTGTTGAGTGGTTTCTATTTAAAGTACTTTCCAGCTTCAGTTTTCTTAGTATGATGAGCTGATTTATCCACTTGAACCATAAGATAAAAGGCACATTAAAATAATCAATGATAAATTGATTAGCATCAAGTTAAGAGGAATTTCATTCCAACTTGATGATCTTCCCAGTCAACAATGTGTATTTGACTGACAATTGGCTCTCTCTGCCAGGGGAAAGAAGATTGAAAAATGGAGAGGGAGATTTATAAGGAACTCGAAAAAGGAAAAAACTAACACCAAGATACTACTTTCTTTCCACTATAAAATACATTAGTCTGAAATAATTTCCTTTAAGTTCTTCCTCTGCAAGGAAATAAAAATCCTTAGAAAAATACTCTGTATGACAGCTGTTTTGAAGCCCTGCTTGACTGTGCCAGTCAATAAAGTTCTTAGAGCTTCCAAGTATCTGGAAGGCCAAAATCTGGAGTTAATTAAACAGGCAAGTAGTAAATCAGCTGACAAGCAATTCTCAGAGGAAAGACCTTCTCTTAGTCAGCCACACTATTCAAGGTTTTCTGCTAAATGACCCTGACAGCAACCTCCTCATCAGGAGCTATCCATCCATAAGTAGTTAGGTTCTTTCAGAAACCCACACTAGAAGCTGCAGATCAGCAGGGCAGCCTTTCGAGCGGTGCTCTGTGGTACATCGCCCAGTCTTGGTTCCAGGGCACACACTCCAGCTACTCCAAGCAGATGCTGTACCTAAAACACAGCACTCCATGCAGTCCTGACTCCCCAGCCTCCCCAACTAGATTCCCCTTTGTTCACCAACCATGCATTTCCCTCAAAGGAAAGATAGGGGTATAGGAAAATTTTAAGGAAACTTGAAATCCCCAAATGCCGAACACTGTGTTTCCTACCTAGGGGAGCACGGTGTAATCCCCACACAAAACACAGTACTAATTATGCCTGCCATAAAGGCATCCACCAACATTCAAAAGTAGGCAAAGTATCCATTTCTATATCCTGTAGTGTTGGCACACAGTTTTCAGATACCTGTAGGTATCGCAACTCCAGGAATGAGAAGGAAATTCAGAAACAAGTCTTTCAGCTCCTAATTTAGATTTCAACAAGCATTTGTGTAGAAACTGGTACAGTAGAGAAGCAAAGTCAAAGCATTCTGGTCTACTATGATTTTTTAGTTGTCTCCAAACACAGGAATCCAACAACATTAACCTGCCTCAGCTGATCTCTGCAGAAGAGCAAGATGATGAAGTCTTAACACCTTTTCATCAGTGCAGTCACACAAACGACATAATTAAAATCATTTAATGAGAACTCCAAACATATACCTGGTGCTTTAGTTCACATATTGCCTAGCAAGTCTTAATAACAAAAGATTCAATCATCTTAGCATATCAAATAAGCTGAAACAAAACCAAAAAACCTACATCAATATAAAGTGATTTGTATCTGTTTAAAATGTCAGAGTTACAAAAAACAAACGTAAAACCAAAACCAAAGCAAGGCAACCAAAGCAGACAAAATCAAACCTCCGCAAACAACCCTTTCATCATTTGTCAGAAACAGCTCACCACTCTCCAAACAGACCACAAGTCTCATTAAATCTGATGGTTTACAAATAGCATCTGGGTAATTTCTAGTAATCAAGCAGGAAAAAAGTTTTCAGTGAGACTGGAAAGAAATGTAAGCTGCCAAACTCCCTTCTCCATCCTTCTGAAAGGCTCATGTATCTTAATGTATATGCCCTTAAATTCCAAGTAAGTAGAAATCCTCCAAGATACTGCCAAGCTGCCATTTTGGACCTGTTTTATCCATAGCAGGTGAGCAAAGTTTGTACTGCCTGGAAGTAACAACATTACAGACTGAGCCATTCAGTTAACCACAACTGTATCTGAGCTGCCTTCATTTAAATTTCTTTCTCCTTTCATATGGCAGCCAACAGTGTAACAATCTTAAACCAATGCCATGAGAAAAGTGAATTAAGAATGGAATTAAAAATTAAACCTAACAAATCCTACTCTGGAATGTCAGAGTTTTAAATATATATCTGTGAAAAAAATATTAGGAAGAAAACAAGAAAAATACATGTCTTCATATTTTCCTAACTTCCTAATTTTAATATAGTCACGTGTTTATTCTTCAGCTGGTAGGTGAACTTAAATTTGCAGTTGAGATATTTTGCGTGAAAGCAATGTGTACGGTAACTGAACATTTCGTACTGCAATCTAATGTAGATCCAGTCCAAGAAGACGCATGCAAACTTGAGAGTTGAAAGGCAAAAACATGAGGTGAAGCCGGGGAAGAGGACTGCAAGATATGATTAAGAGCGGAAACAAAGCTGAAAAAGGAAGCAGGAGGAGGAAAAAAGGTAGCAGGGGAAAAGAAAATAACAGCCAAGCAGCAACTGAGCATGCACCACCACAAACACGGGAGGAGATGGGGTAAGTGTACTGTGGACGTTACTTTGCTATGCTCAGTGTTGCGCATCTCTCCTGAACCAGCCCACTACGGAGAAGACCTTTCAATTAACAATCTTGATCTGTTTTAAAAAGTGTGTTCTTTAAAGAAAATCTTGTAAAATTGCAGCCCCTCTGTCCCAGCTGCTTCAGTCTGCAAAGTCACGTCTGCACGGACTGCAATTACCAATATGTTAACTGTTTGCGTGCCAGATGCCCCAGGCAAGCATCTAACTTGGCAAGCGTGAAGGAAAAGTATTTTAATAGCAAGCAGATAACTTGTGAAAGCAGCAACTGAAAGACCCTAGAAGAAAGGGCACAACTGAAAAAGTAACTACTCATCCCTTTCAAATATCTGAGTGAAACCTGCTAAGACCTCAACCAGGTAGATGCCAAATCATAACCTCTTCTAAACACCTCTTCATCAGTTAAGCTGAAACTGTTTTATAGTGCATATGGGAAACAAAAGAATGAGAAGGAGGTATAAAATGAGTGCAACTATTGAGATTTCTGCTATTTTTTCTCATGTAATATTAAAAACTGATATTTCTAGTTGTTCTAACTGCAAAACTTTGCTAAAAAGTGATCTATAGTCCTGATTCTTCTGAGTAACGGTTTTCAGATTTAACCATGAAAACTACTAGAAACAGACTTTGTTTTAATTACTTATTCAAAATCTCTACTCGTATTTCAGTAATTACACTTTAATTCAGAATTTTCTACAATCAGTCAGTAAAAATGACCTATACTCACAATTTCATGCATTTTCTACTGCATACACACAGACCACACAGACCATATATCTGCTTTCTTCCAATCCCAACCATACTCATTTTAAAAATTAAAGCAAATACTGAGATACAGATGTACTGACAAATTAAGATATGGGGAGAAGCAGGAATAATACAGTTTTCTTTGAGAATGAAAATAATTATATAGCGACTTCCTGGAACCAGTGTCATGGATATTATAAAAATTTTTAAAAATAACTATAATAGAAGAAGGGTTCTTAGAAGTAATAAAAGTCCCGGAACTTGTAAAAAATGCATAAATGCAGTGAATAGGGCCACCTGAAGTCACAATTAAGACTTGCAATAAAACCAATGTAAATGTTTTATAATTAAGAGCTTTCCCCTTTCTTTTGGAAGACTGTCATTATATCCTCTATGTCATTGACTGCAATATCTAATAATTAACCTACACACTGGCAAACAGTAAACTCATAAAGGGGAATCAGAAAGGAATCAGCCTCACAATAAAATGAAGGGCTGTTTCTGGTGTTTAGGTGATTCTGAAGCAGTTTCCTCATCTACCTCTAGAAAAGTAGGGCATTGAGACAAACTACTATCAAATGTTTTTCCACATGCTGAACCATTTTAGTGTTGTACAATACACTGTAGTGGGAGAAAGAATGTCACCTTAGCTTTGCTAATCAGCAACTTTTTTAGACCATTACTACTACAAATGAGGTTGATTCATCATTTGAACTTTGAAAAGAAAGAGAAAGAAAAAATGCTGGGGTTGGGTGTCTGTAAAAGAGCTATGCCAATTCCACAAGGAAAACAAATGCAATGAAGGAGATCGGATTCAAAGGTCAAAGCACATATGGCAGACATGATATTGAGAAAGGAGGTTATCTTCCGCCATAACTACAACTGTGAAGTTAAACACAGAAAGAAGTTACAACATCACAACATATATACGTCAATGGCAAACTACTGTAGGATATTGGGAAAGAAATCTCTAAAGCTCAAACTGAACAGCTGGGTAACATGCACATGTACTGTACCACATGAAAAACCAAAAGCTACATGTTGGTATTTTGAAGAAAGTTCTGAATATGCACTTCTCTATTTAAATACGATGTATAAGATTTAAAAATTTTGGTATTATATAACGCCACAGTTCAGTTCATCAAATAGAGAGAACAATGTTATTGGTTGTAATGCCACCTGCTTTTCATAAAGGAATATTTCAGTATGTAAAAGTAAAAAATAAGGGGAAAAAATGCATCAACAAAAAATACATTGCAAACTAAAAATTACTTCTAGAGTAGCAAAGGTCAAATTCTGAAGATTATGTGTGGCACACTGACACAGTGCAAACAATTTTATTAATAATAGTTTTTACTGTAACAAACTAGAAAAAATCTGGAGGTTGTAAAACAGACAATCCATGAAGCATCACACCACCACAATAATACATGACGCACCAAGGCGTTATATAATAGCAAAATCAATCTTAAATTATGGGGAGTGATGTTAAAAATTTGTTTTGGGAATGATGTGCGTGTGGAGACAGTGGCAATATTGTGCTTGTATGCCTAATTATACGGATGACGTTTCATTTTCAGTCGTCCATATACAAAACTACAGATTTCAAGCACAGTCTAAGCAGTTGTGGAAATGACCTTTTTTATATATTTTTGAGCACATTTCAGTCACTGACTGTTCAATGTCAGACTTATCACTTCTTAAGAGTTATCTTTCCAATGCAATAACTTCCACAAAATTGAAGTAATTATTTCAGCCTTGCAAAGATGTCATGAAAATCTACTCAACCAGGTACCAAATATATTTGTCATCTCTTACCAAAATAAAAATTAAAATGATAATGAAATGAACAGTTTACCAAGATCATAGTTTACAAAAATGAAATTTCACAGGGCTGCAATACATGTTTTGATGTTGTGTGGTTTCATACTTATATAATACTCAAATACTTTTAACAGACATTTTACATATTGCATTCACAAGATTCCTGCATTCCCCTTACCCTTAACTGGTAGTGTGCAACACTTCCTATAGAACAAGAACAATACAAGCATGGAAAAAAATTAATAACCTGTCATAGTAACCCCTAAGTATTATATACCCTCTAATTTCTTTGGTGCAAAGATCAGAGGTTGCCTTAGCTACTCCTATTTACAAGAACACAAATAAAGAGATTGGTTGCCAGAAAAGCTAGTTTTAGATGCTAGCAATCACAATTCCAACTAAAAGTTATAAAGAATTACTTAACACCATACTAACAGTACTTTTCTACTGCTGTGATTTGCTTTCTCCTTAATCAAACAATTAAAAGGGTATATAATAAATACATACATGCGTGCATGTGCACACATGTCTCTTTACTGGTTGTTACTTTTTGAAGGTGAAACATCTACCTTGTTTCCCCAAAGCCCAGTGACAGTTTCCCAACAGCATTATGTAGGATGGCCATCTTGGATGATGGAAGTCCATCTTACTAAACAGTACATATGTTTGTAATACTTTTTGGATTTGTTTAATGCAGCTTTTAAAAGCTATTATCCATGTCTGAGGTAATGATATAATCAGATTGTTTTAATATTTTTCTCAATTTTTTTTGGCCCCAAATAAGCCTACAATGCACAAATATGTTTATTCATTAAAAGCAGCTCTCAGTAGCTGGGGGTGGTTTAGGTAACACAGATATGGTTGCAGGGAAAGACAAATCACTTTAGAAGTCACACAAGAATGGATTCACTTTAATTTTGTTCCTTAAAACAGTCATCCAATTCAGCTATGTGACATCCTGGTAACATCTTTATAATTTAGATTCCTAATTAGTCTCAGGCAAAGGTTCTACCTTGCAGATGCAAGCTAACAGCATTTTAAACAGCATAAACATAACCCCAGGGTCAGAGACAAAAGTCAAGTAGCCCATTTTGCATATATACTTATATATGTTTATTTTCAGTGACAAAACCAGGAAATGCAAGGAAACATATTCATCAATAATGCTTCAACAATATAGAATTAATAGCTGCTTATAAATTGTAAGCTGACATATCCACTTTGCTCATATTGTTTCCAAACAGACATTCACAAAGTTTAATACACATTGCAAAGTAAAGGGATAGGAGTTATAAATGTACTTTATTAACGTTTTACCAGATGAACTTCCAACAGTCAGCAAAATAGCTTAAATTAAACTGTAGTTCAACCAAACAAATCCAGGTATGTCGAAAACAATAGGAAATGGATAGAACACTGCGGACTTCAATTTAAAATAATTAGTATTACTTGAAAAGTGAACTGCATAGCTGAAATTTAGACTTAAAAAACAGTTTACTCCTTAAGAAGATAAGGTGCATGGAGTAGGAAACAGGGGAAAAAAGACTATTCACCTGACCTGGTGCTTTAATAAATACGATGCAATCATTCTTGAAGATTGACTTAGACCAGCCATTTTTTACATACTGTTCAAATTTGTTCACTTTTACTTTATGTTACAATATAATAAAAGCTGCTTTCACAGACTCTTTCAGTATACCATAGCTCTATTTATATATTATATATAATATATATAAATCCTGTATCTGTAACTGGGATACATACTAAAATACTTTAAAAACCATTCTAAAGATCTGCTATATAATTAAAGATGCCTTTGCCTCTCTAACAGTAACATTTACCCCAATACATTAAAAGTGCTTGTCATGTCTTCAGAAATGCAGCTCTAGGACCTCAGGCGCTGGAATGGCCATTGGTAAAATGTCTGGGACTGAATAACAACCCTTAAATGTCTGTGTATGCAGGAAAAAAGTGAAAATACAAGACTAACACAAACATAGTAAGATGTCCCCTCCCACATCCCTGTGGCCACTCCTCTTGGAGCAAGAAACAGAGGAACGCAGAAAAAGGAGAAACAGTCATACAGCAAAACCGTATGTCCAAGCTGCTTACTGGAAACTTTGACTATACTGACCCCTAAAGAGCAATTACTGAGAAACTGTACAGTTCAGGATAACCAAATATAGCAGACTAAAACCACAACAAACCCCAAAACACATTCAATTTCAAAGCATCTTTTCAATGCCTTCAAGTATTTGACACTCTGCACAAAGGAGCTCTTCACACGGTACAGAGAAGAGGCATAGAGCAAAGAAATTTTAACATACTGTCAGATACTGTGCCAACTTCATAAAAACAAAAAGTAATCAAGGTACCCCTTGAAGTAACAGCCGAGATTTTCAAACTTAACAGGAAAATTCACAGAAAACAAGTCCTAGATTCACAGCACTAGTACCGAAGCTAAATTATGAAAATGAGATACAAACCTAAATTTATGGATGTATTATATAAGGTTCCAGTCATTCCCCACTGTTTTCAGAGTCATCTCCATCAAGGGAAATGGAATTTAATCAATAACATAGCAGCCAGCATTTAAAAAATTAGTTCAGTTGATTTAGGCAAGATTAAGTGCTGGGGTTTTTTTTGGCAACTGAAATAGTCTTATTTTAGGGAAAGACCTAATTAGAAAATTCAAGAGTGACAGATGACAAATTTCTTTCAAAGAATATTTTTTATATTCAGATTTTTAAAGTGAATTCTAAATGATGATTAACAATTTTGCATCAAGTTTACAGCCAAAGTCTAAATTTAAGTTTAGACAAACAAACTGTACTTAACCCGTTGGTTCACCAACCAGTTTCACTTATAGTAGGAAAGTAACAGGAAAAAAGGAAACTCTGTTATCCTGCTGTTTGAGGTTCTCTGCTGATACTGTGCCTGAGGAGTACAATTCATGTCCATTTTGATACAATTCATGATGTTCACAAAGCATAACCTGTACTGCAATGAACAAAACTGACTTGCACTTGACCCCCTGCTCCCAGTATTACTGTACACATACCCGAAGTTGACTTTACAAAAGCAGCAAAACACCCATTCTGTTTGTCTGCTTCAGTTTTTCCAGAAACAAAATCCATGTAGGAAAGATTCATTTAACACTTTAGGTGGGAGGGGAAACAGGAGAAAATTTTTCAGTTCTGGAAGGTTAGAAACATGTTCCATTCATAAGAATTAATTCAAACATTAATGGAAAACTTAGGGAACAATGACCCCAGTTCCTGTAAAGCAATACTTCCAGTCCAAACTAGGAATACTTTTTCTCATTAAAAAAAAACCTCTCCCATACAAAAAACCCCAGAAGCTAGTAATTCTGCAGTCAGTAGCTTTGAAGTATCAGGTTCAAACTGAAGGTAGCAAGAGGACACTGTATAGTTGGTGCCAACAGAATTATATTTAACAAATGAGAATCCAAAAATATCCAATTATACGCCAACAGAATGGAAGTCAAGTTAGAAGCCAAATGATGATCAAAAAGAATCAGAGACATGCCAAGATTGGCCAAAGATTCCCTTTTTCTATTTCAATCACCGAGATTTGTGTTAAAGCACAAAGCCATCAGCAATATGCTGTTACAGTAAGTCACCCAGATGCACTTAGGACCAGAGCAGGGCATGTGCTCAGTATGACCACAGAACACAGCAAGAGGGAACAAAAAAGAATAATCTCCTGGCAACACACTTTACTTGTTTCTGCAGGATAAATGTACAATGCCAGTATGCTGGAAGAAGCAACTACCTGAGAAAAAGAAGGATTTTTTTTGGGGGGGAAGTAATACATACCCATCCTGGTGAAAGTTTAGGGTGAATTTCTTCAAACAAGAAATTAAATTTGGCAGTGTGGCTGAATTATGAATTCTATGAATCCCTAAAATTTGGAAATCTACGTTACCCTAAATATATACCTAGATTATATATCTAGAATAAGTTCTCCCATATTTTAAGAACTTTTTGCCCTTTGTTTTTTCACTTTTTCTTTTATCTAGAAATTAGAAAGGATTACTTCTTTACCATTTCTATTTGATTTATTTTAGGCTTGACAAAATAATAATTCTGGATCCATGCTTTCTTTGCTCTGTAAGGATGCTGTAAGTTAATGTTGCAACTAAGGAAGTAGAGGGCTGTGCAGAAATAATTCTTGTATTAACAATTACATCTGATCAACGATCTCAATCATTATAACAGCAGCAAATAAAAGTGACTGTAAATATAATACACAAGATGACTACAGAACTTTTAAAACTTTTTAATCTTTAACATGTTCCATCAGAAAATGGAGCATTGTGCTAGTCTTATGCTTTGGAAATTGATGCATTAAGTATGAGTAACCTACCCAAGGCCACAAAAGTAAACATTATCAGCCAAGATAAAACCTCCGAAGTTCAGCCATGGAGCCCTCTGAGCAGACTATAGCAGTGTCTGTGTAGACTATACACTATAATAGAGCAATAAATCTCATTCAACATTTGAAAGCCTATCCCAGCAAGGAAGTTCTCCACAGAATTACCGAGTTTATCATGGTCAATTTGTCATTTCAGCTGGGATTTTTCTCTATTTTGTCCACTGCTGAGCAACGTAAACACTTCCAGTGAAGCCCTTAGTGTGATAAACCATGTGGTGCACATGTGTACACACACTGCAAAAGGACAAAGCAATTCTTATTTCATTCAGTTAATATAATGGAAAAGTTTTAAATGCTACACTACTTCTTCTTCCAAAGTGGACCTACCATAACTGTGATCCTATAACCAGTTTTCCGTTTTTATTTACAGGAAGATCTCTTATTTGTCAGAATCTCTGACAAAAATTATTAGTCCTATATCCACTATCCTGAGAATTTCTAATCTGTAAAGATCTACGGAAAATTTAATGACAGGATCAATTTACTACTCTGAAGAAGTTAAAACCAAAAATAATATCTGGATAGGGTTCAGTGGGGAAGAACAGGACATACTTTTCATAAATTACACTATACTGCAAAGATAATGTGAAATGTAATGAAGGGGTGGGTGAAAGGAAATACAAAAAAACCTTTCACAAGCACAGAGACAACACTTGAACTCCAATTACCTGCCATTTAAGCAACAAACCTGTCTTCAGCCCTTTTGAGAATGTTTTCCCCATTCCATGCATAACTGAAGAGATCTCAATTTTAATACCATGCATATCAAATAGTGCCTTTGGAGAACTGAATGACTGAAATCTTAAGCCAAAATATTAGATAGGAAAAGGAAAGACCTGCAATGCAAATATGCAGCTCACAGAGAAAAACCAATTTAGAGGAATGGTAAAAAAAAAAAATAAAGGCACAATCCTCTGGTAAGGTCTGATAACAATTTGAACAGAGGGCAACAGTGGTCAAGCAATTCCAGGTGTTTTCATGAATATGTATATATTTGTAGTGCATCTGCATCTATTTCATTCAGTTTTTACCTTCTTGGTGCTCTTCAGTAATCAAGTATTTGATTTGTAAGATGCTACATCAGTGCCAGCAGGCACAAAATGGTATGATAAATACACCCTTCACAAAATATAAAAGCCACATTCTTAGTGAAGAAAGTGTAACTTCAGCTAAATGGAAATCTGTATTTCCCTTTAATATTTTTAAAATAGCTCTGCTCAGCCATCTAAAGAGTCCCAGCTGCCACAAAAAGTCATACCAACTCCAAGCCCTGCTCTGTTTAAGTTTCTGTTGCATAGCTCACATCGTGAATGCGAACAGCATACTTCTTGCTTAACTAGACCGTAAGAAATTTCTTAGTAGACCAAGTGAAAAAACAAATCTGGTAATTTTTCCATTTTAGCAATTCATTTGAAATCAGTTCCATTACAGAAGGATCAAGTCATTGGTTCTTGTTTTATCACACGCTTTATAAAGACAGGTTTGTTACAACAGCCTTGAAGGGGACCGGCAGTTAGGTTCCCCCTGGTCACATTCTTGGGGAGAAACACCTTGGAAGAACTGTGGTTCAACAGGACAGGGCTTCTGCAATTTACGGCTGGGTGTCCCTCAGGGACTAAAGCCACAGAATTAGTGCCAGGTGGCACCACAGATTTCGTAGGGAATAAAATTTTGTTTTGTTCTAGAACAACATGTTTTACAGAAGAGGTGGAGGCACCAGATAGTGATTCTTTTATCACTTCATTTGGGATCTTGCTATATAGGTAACTGGGGGCATTATTTTCCATTATATCTGACCAGGCCCTGTAGCGAACCTCTGCAGATCCCCAGTAGTGTCTAATAGCAGACTCGGAGCGATGGCCTGTCACTGCCATTATTTCTCTAGGCCCCAGTCCTGCTTCACACAGTAGCTGGATGGTGGTAGTTCGGAGAGAATGGTTGGTGTACCGCTGAGAGAGCCGGGCTGCCACACTTATCCTGGGCATCATGGTACCCAGGTAGTTCACACCCATTGGTTCTCTTTTGTACCAGACAGACTGCTCTTGCATTTGCTCTGATGTTAGCTTTAAGGGGTGCAGATAAAAGGCAGGGGGTTCTGGAGGCAACTTAGACAAATAAAGTTCCAATGAATAAACAGGACAGTTTGGGTCACCTGGCATATCATACATTTTACCCATTTTATGAGGATCTTCTCCATTTTTTCCTTTGCCAGGATACCTAAACATAGCATATCGACGCCCGTTCTTGTCCTTCTCAACAACAAATGCATCTGGAGCCAGATCTCTCAAAATTTCCCTCCCTCTCTTGGCAAAATGCAACTGCAAATCAAACCACACCTTGTTGACGAGTGCCAGTGGACTGTGCAAACCCAGCACACCAGACTGTTTAATCTTACGCAAGTCCTCAGCGGCTATAGGAGGATGGTGGTGAGTCTCATCCTTCCCCTGCATGCGCAGCATCTTCAGCACGCTCACAAACACCATGTTTGCACTAGCAAACTCTTTGTCCTTCATTAAGCAAATCTGACGATTATACGGTGGCATTTTGAGATGCCGGTTTAAGCCAGCCCGCATTGACTTGTAGCTCGCCACACTGTAGGTATTTCCGTCATGATTTCTTATTGTGTAATAAAACTCTCTTAAGATATCATTGAGTTCACTTACTGGGACCAATTCAAAGCTAGGATCCTTGCCATTTTTGGCCAGCCACTGTTTTAATAGGTTAGCTGCCCAGCCAGTCTGCTTGTGGGTGTTTTTGATGCTCTTAGCATCCTCTTCCTCTTCCTCCAAGCCAAAGAGGACATCCTCAGGAAAGTTAAAATTCGTCTGTGCTGCTTCTACTGCTTCTTTATTTTCTGATGAAGTCTCTTCCTGTTTCAACTGCTTTTCGAAACAATTGATCAAAGTTGTACCATCAAATATGCCACAGGTATACGGCACACAATGAACTACTTTTTGATCTGAGAGCTGTGAAGTGTGGAGTAATACGTAATATTTTGGATTTTATGTAACAAAAAGCAGGTGGCATTAACTGGATTTTTCAAATGATATGGCATGTCAGTTCCGTACCTCACTACCCAATTAAAATGTATCGGGTCTTTTTTAACCATGGCATTACACATGCTTTAACTGATTTCTTGGAAAGCAAACCTAGAACATACACAACAACAGAAGACTGAAAACTGGAAAACATCCTATGTCGTATTTCCCTCCTCCTTGCTCACCTTCCGTTGCTAAATGCCACTATCATACACAATCTGGTTTTCCAAATTTTTTTTCCAGGTTTCAGACTCTAACTGAAAAAAATTCCAGAATATGCATCCTATACTGAAAATTAAATCTTAAAACCGTACTTCTGTCATCCATTCTTGTACTGGATTTCCTATGTATCAAGTACTTACAAGTGTTTTAATAGCTATAATCCACAGGTATCTTTGAAAAATGAAGTTCCAAACAACCATTTGCTATGAAATGCCTTAATAAGAAGGTAGAGTGAGACACAGTTTATACACTAAAATACTGGCTACCTTTGCCAGACTGTTCCTGTGACAGGTGAAAACCAGAACGATGTCCAGTATATTTTCTTCTTGCTTTGAAATACAATTTAGATTTAACTGTACCTTGAACACTAATGAATTTGGAAATTTTGGCTAGAATAAATGAATTTTATTCACTTAATAAAATTACTTCAAACAGCAACATATAACTATGAGGTGCTTTCTGAAATACCTATATAGAGAAAGAAAATTATTTATGAATAATTTTAAATAGTTTAATTTCAACTTTTAAATTTAAAAGCAAGTTCAACAAATTTTAGACAAGGAATCCAGAAGTACTACAAGTTCTCCTTTATCATGAAGTAGCTATTCCTGAAGAAAGTTTCTTTTGCTTTTTTTTTTTTTTTCTATGACATCTAGCAATCAAACATCAGAATTCCAATTTTAACTTCTGGATTAACGTGGAAATAAGAGTACTTTAATACTTTATAAAGTATTTGCAGCTTTAAGTTCAAGCCCTTCAGACAAAGATGGGGCAGGTTTTCTTTGTATATTAACTCTGTTTTATCAGACAAATTTTTAGTGTGCTCCTGATTTACTAACTCATCTGCCTACACAAACCCCATCAGAAAACTTCTGAAAAGACTACCAGAAGTTCATGCTGCAAATAATACTCTGAATCAGAAAAAGAAAAATACAAACGGACAGAAACTAGAAAGGATGGCACAGAGAGAAATTAAAACTGTTTCATTATAAGCAGTAAAGGTAAAGAAGTTTTCTCCTGTGGATTGTAACTTTAGAATTTTATATAAAAACAATAAACAGCCTACCTGTGTTGTTCCCTCAGCAGTTCGCTTGTTTGTCGAAGTATCTGTTGGTGGCCTGCTTGTCTGGTTTTCTGGGGGGTCAAGAAAGTGTTCATTTGCAGTATTTAATCAGTACTAATTACTGCTATCCACTATACAAATTTGGAGACAATATTCAAAATTGTTTGGTACTAAACATTCAGTATGTGGCATATCTAACATTTAGCCCTTATTTTCAATTTCAAGTATTCAAGTTTGATTAATGTGTTCCCTTCCTTGTAAATTTGACAGTGTATTATAAACATTTTATGAGCAATACCCTTGCCTATCTGAGTACAGAGTATAACTCCAACCTGTCTTCTGTCTGTATGCAAATCGACATGATACTAAACTGAAAAAAATATTACAATTATTACATATTTTTTGACCAAAAAAATTGACTGAAAAATGGACTGTTAAACAGACTGCAAAATGTATAACTGAGAAGATTTGTGCAGGAAGACTGAGTATCTGTACTAGCTCAGTCAAGTATCTAAACGTAAGATGTTGCCTGAACATTTCATGTTAACATTTAAATCCAAATTCTCTCCCTTTTTATTTTAACCAGTGCTGGCCCAAATCGGTGTTTCACTTCTGGTGAGAAAACTATATACACTAAGGCTATGTGAACTGCATAAAATGAGACACATTTTTTGGACACATAGGTCCTTCTTTGTGTCACTGGGTCTCATCTGGCACAACTCCTTTTATGTTGTGTTAAATAATTTTTATTTGCTATAGAGCAAGGAGTCAATACAAAACATAAACGTCCAGTTCCATGGAAGACATATTGCAACATAGGTAACTTAAGAGATGGGAAAATTAAAAGAAACTAATTCTGATGTCAAGCTCTGCTTGAGTTAATTTTAACATTATATTGTGCCAATGATGAACTTGCTATAACTCCAACTCTTAAATCTCGAAGACCTCTTAGAAAAAAGAAACTCAGGTATGCAAAATCAAAAGTGCAGAGAATCATCATAGAATGGACAAGGACTGAAAGAAAGTATTTTAAAATAGTTAATCTAGATATAATTATTTGAACATTTATTGTGTTTAGAGACTTTATTTTAAATATTATAATTGTACTTCTTTGGAACTAGGTTAGAATTCAGTTGTGGCTTTTTCTCCCATTTTGTTCAGTTTCAAGTGTTGTGCAAATTAAGCTACTGATTATACTTTCCTCTCAGTATGTCTTTGCTTAGAAAGGCAGTCAAGTTATTTTGAGAGGCTGTACTAAAAATAAAGACCAAGTTGTTAATGGTAGAATAGAGGAGTTTCTGACTTCCTGCTAGGAATTACATAAATCAAGTTCCAAATAAAACAAAGCTTAAAAAGCCACACTGTTGACTCCTCCTAAGGAGGGATTATTTTCAACAATGTTTGAAACACATCTACCATACAGACGATTTTCATCTTGAAAATTTCAACAGAAATGCAAACCAGAAGAATCATCTCTCTAAAACACACTAACACAAATTTCCACAGAAGTGCAGTTTTGTCTTTCCCTCTGACAACTGTTTTCCTCTCCCAGTGTTAACATTCAAGCATAACTTACCACTCTTGGGTGCTGCAATGGTAGGTGGTTCAGTAGGTGCTGTATTATTAAATGAAGAGACAGGAATCTTCATCTGTAGGGGCGCTCGACTGCTGGTAGCAGTATAAAGTCCTGAAGTACCCACTGTGGGCAAAGAAGTCCTTGTGGTCTGGGCAACAGGATGTGCAGGAGAAACAGCCTGTACTGCCAATGTTGTGCCTATTGACCCAGCACTGGCCGTAGAGTTCCTTTGAATACCAGGACTGGGCACATGTGGAATGCTATTTGGTTTAGTTGTGTTAGCTGATGCCAAAGACACGGTAGTTTTGGTAAGGCTACCAACTGTAGATGAGTTTTGTACAGATATAAATTCAACATTGCCTGACTGTTGGTTAGAGACCAAAGTCCCTGGGTGGCCTTGCAGAAGCTGAGGCTGGGATGACACTGCAACAGGGACATGCAAGATTACAGGCAAAGACTGCAGTGAGACAGCCACTGACTGAGTACTTCCAGTGGGCACCTGGTTAGTGCCTACAACCGTAGCTGTGTTAGCTGTGGGAAGAACTGCTGTCGTCAAAGAGCTGGTGGAGGTCACTGGAGTCTGAAGCTTAGGATGTCCACTGACAACTGTTGGAGAAGGAGCAAGACTGGAAGCTGGCACTACACACAAACAAATTAATAAAAAAATTAAGTATTTGAATCGAGTGGGAAGTTTCACTGCAGCACAAGAAACGCCCTATTGTTTTAAGTGTTCAAAGTCAGGCTGGACAGGGCTTTGAGCAACCTGATCTTGTGAAAGATGTCCTGGCCCGTGGCAGTGGGGTTGGAATAGATGATCTTTAAAGGTCCCTTCCAACCCAAACCATTCTATAAAAGAGGTGGCGTATGATTCATTTTTTTTTTGCAAATAAAGGCTATAAATACTGTTTTTCTGTTGTACACTCTGATATGCAATGGCCTGGTTAAAAACACAGTCAATACTGTACTTCTGCTTGAAAGAACTGGCAAGAAAAAAAGATAAGGAATGATAACAAACAGGCTTGATTAAAGACCTCAGATTTAACTGCTGGGAACACATAAAATATAGCATTTTAAACACTCATTACAGGTACTGTAGAGCAACTGATCCTTCACAAAACACAAGAAAAGAGAAACTATGTCAATTATGATTAATTTGCCTTGTATAGGTAGGACTTTGCATCCAGAAGGTTCTACTTAAACCAAGTATTAATGTGTCAGAGAAAACACTCACTTTTATGCAACAGAATTTCAGGATTAAATCCAAAGATCATGAGCGTAATACACTACTGAAAGCCTATATATGTCTACTATGAGATAATTCTGTGGAAAAGATTCAGCATTCAATATGAAAGTAAACTATTTTTAAAATCAAGGATGGTGAGACTACAATGAATGTGATTAATGATGGGTTTGAGTCTACATTCCCTATGAAATTTTAATCTAGAAATTCCCTTTTTTCAACATGATTCTTTTAAGAAATGGGTTTTGTAACATCCATTTAGTTTCCCACTCAAATTCTGTAGCCATTAGGTGGAGGGGAGGATATCAGCATCCTACTATGATCAAATACAAAAAGGAGCCTGAGCCATGTGTTTCACTTCTTGGCAGCTGAAACTCTGCCAGTTTTGCTGTCATACCCAGCGTGTAGTCTCCTGAAGCATCTAATTTATCCTAATCTAATTTTGGTTGGCCAAATCAACACATTTTTTCACATACCTGGTAAGTACATTGCACAAATATAAACCAGGAATGTGGTAGAGAGCTAAAAATAATGCTTTTTCATGTCAGAAAAAAAAAGAAACGAAATTGGGTTTGCTCTGTTTAGTTAGTTACTTCTTTAATGGAAAGTAATAAAACTTTTAAGAAATGTGTTTACAGTCCATAGGGAATTTCTTACCTGTACTTGTAGGTGCTTGAAAAGTTGCTGGTGTGCTCTCTCCTACATTCCTCTTTGACTCTAGCATCTGCCTCACTGTGCCAGCATTTCTATGGAATGAAGTTTCAATTAGCATTTCTCAGTAAGTCACATCAGGTATATTTATGAACAGTACAATAGTGAAAAAAATCCCCTTATTTTAGAGCTATTCTTTCCATTCAGATTTTCTAAAGCCATTTTTTGGTCCTCATGCAAATTAACTTTGAATATTTTCCTACTAAAAAAGTGCACATTTATTTGTACATTTTCAAATGCTTTCACCAAGTTTGCCTTCCAGTATAAGAATTTTCTTGTTCTTGAAATTAAACTTCTACTTTTACCCACAATTTTTAACCACTGAAACAACATCCCAGTTTACCTAAGAATACATTCAATATTGTCAATTTATGACTTCTGTGGAAGTAAACTGAATTTTACAACTGAAGAGCAATGAAGGAAAAGGAAGAATACTTAAATAAATAAAAAAAAAAATACTAGGATTATCCATGATGTGAGGTATCTGAAGTATCCTACTGTAAATTTTAACATGGTCACAGCGATGTGGTTTGCTTACCGATACGTGGGATTGTTTGTATTTGCAGTGTCAGCTGCTGCTTTCCCTGGAGATGTAGGTGCATTTGCTGTATTCTACACCAAATGAGAGAGAGAGAGTGTGTGAAAGAAAAGCCACAACAACTCTAAGTCAGCTTGCAAACTTATGCTTTCATTCCAATTCATATCCACTCACTTTTGTGTGATAGATTCAGTTTCTGAAGCCAACACTGCAGGAGAACTTCACAACCCTCTAAAATCTCCTTAGTCCTACCTGCCTCCCTCTCCTATATCCTCTCTTTCCTTTTGCCCCTCCACCCCAGAATCAAGGTACTGGGATTCACTCTTATTTACACTGTACTCTTCATACTGAAGTAAATTAGATTCAGTTATATACAGTTTAAGGTGTTTTCATGCTAATAATGGCTAAAGAAGCTTTTGTACAAATCAGAATTACAAAACGGATGTTAAAAAACTTCTTTCATATCAGTGTCTTTAACCAAACCAGACAAACCTACTTTGTGAATGCCACTGAATAACCAAATCACATCTCTCTGCATATAAATTTTCTTTATTTTTCAACAAAAGGTTTAGGTTAACTCAGAAAAAGAAAACCAAACCACAACATTATGTAATTCTTACTTCCTGTCTCTTCTTCCAGTCCTCCTTGACTGTTCCAAACCGCTTTGTCAATCTAGAAATTTTAGCCTAAATGGGAAGAAGATGAAAACAAACAAAACCATAAATGTCCTCCCCAAGAATCATCAAAGAAATTATACAAACTAAAAGATAGATAACTAACACATCTAGTCAAAGACTATCTTGGTATGAGGGGAAATTATTCTTCCTTGAAATACAGTACAACTGTATTATTTCAGAACAGCAGAAAGACAAATCTGCGTATCACAATCAAGCTATCATAGAGACAACTTGAATTGTTTTCCTTCCTATTCACAAACTGAATCCCTCTTTCATGATCACACAAAACTCTACATTTATGAAAACCTTATATGATGTTATTAATTTGACAGTGTAGTTGATGGCTAAAGACACTGGTAAACAAGTATACTGAAAGAGTCTTAGCACTTATAACGTCAACATAAAATGTGTGGGGCAGCGAGAGGAAAGAGCTGTGTAGGAACTGGTCTGGCAAACTCTGTATTTCTTTTAATGCTAAACCAGCCTTATTGTTTGAAGTTGTTATGACATGAGCTTTAAATTGTCTTGTCACTTCAAAATTCTTTGATTTTTGTGATGTTCCTCATGTCACCACTATGTATTTTCTATAAGAATACAAGAAAGCATACGGCATTCAGCACTAGCTATTTTTTTTCTTGCTAATTGTTTAGTTTCTGGGTAAACAACATGTGATGTAGAATGTTCAAACAACCTCCAGTGGCATTGTGCTCTCCTTTCTGTGCTTTTCCATTTTTAAGCAAATTTCTGGCTTCATAGAGGCATTAGATATTTTCATACCTAGCATTTATTTGAAAAATGTCATCTAACAGAACAGCACAGAATGGAAGAGGAGAATGGAAAAGTGGTTTACTAGCAGCTAATGAATCAGTTTGCCAGAAGGAAGACCTGCTTTGGGTTTTTTTGATGATTAATTGGTTGCATTCCTCTTTCTGAGTAGGAAAATACAGTTTTACAACTCAAAAAGAACATCAGCATGTGCTGCTCCCCCACCCTCTTCTCTTCTTGCAAAGCCAAAATGGCTTCCCTATTGACAACTACAGAACACTTACTACTAAATACTGAGGAACTTATTTTTGAATTTGTCCCCAGTATGCAGCTGAACACACAAACACTCACCTGTAGTTCAGTAAATGCAGTTTTATGCCTCTTGGTACATTCAGCTTTCTCTATTCGGGCTTTCAAGTCTGCCAGAGTCTTGTCAAATACCACACACTGTAAAGTGGTAAGTTTTTCTTCTAACAGTTTCTGGATAACCTGCAAAATTATATAAAAAAATAACAACTCAATTCCAAAATTTGGGAGACCATCTATAAAAATATTCTCAACTCTAAGAGTTGAGTATCCTGCTATATCCTGATATAGCCAGTATCCTGCTATAAACAGAACAATGACAACTGTTGTGCCCTGTCAATCAAATAAATCTAGTCACCAATAAGTGTGTGGTTGCACAGCTAAGAAGTTTCTATATCCGCTTTGGCAAATACAAATGGTCCCTCTTTGCCATTAATTCAAGAAATTAATTTCACTGCTGTATGGTAAGTGCATACAATCTTACTGCATATAAAAAGAACCTTAACAACAGAAAATATTTTCCTCAAGTGCAGTGTTTACACAAAGTTTTCTTCTTACTTTTCTGTTCTTGAGAGGGACACTGGCATTCAAAGAACAGAAACTAAAGAAAATCAACAAAACCTTATTTCTGAGATGCATTTTCCCCTAGGAAAAAAGCAGTGTTGTTTTTCTTGCAAAGCTAAAAACAGAAAAGGACTGATTTCCTTGTAAACGTCTTACTTAAATTTTTTTCTCCCTTCTATATCTTTTGCAGTGCAAAAAAAATTTCTTGGGAAACCAAAATAAATAGGCAACAAACGTGGCTCAGTTTTTGCCATTTTTCTTTAATGAAGTTTCAACACACTAGCTAACTAATGGAAAAATAGCACCGTTTTTTTTCTTCAAGATCATAGGTTCCTTACACAGCAGTGGTGCAATCAGGCAATTAACAGTTCTACAAAAATCTGCAAAATGCTATGTTGATTGCACTCTTGTTTGGAGACACCTTCTTCAAAGCTAGGCACACAATAAAGCGCATCACATATAAGTTTCCCACACTGAAATAACACCTTTACCAAGATTCCCAGACTAGAGTCATATGAGATTTAAACTATTGTATACATTTCAAATATAACTCCTGCAGCATAGTTTTCAAATGATATTTGGTCTTTTCTTAAAAGTAGGGCAATGTAGGACTTTATACAAAATAAGCCAACTTTTGTTATTTGAATTACATCCAATGCTCAACCACAAAAAAGAGAAAGTGTTTGGGGCTGCAGGAAGCTTGTGGGCAAGGATAGTTAATTCAGAGATGGTAACACTAGTGACAGGTGCATGTATGCTTTTTTCTCTGCACCTCCATTCTACCTTTTGTAATTTTTGGTCAACATCCTTTCTGGCTGTAATTTTTACTTGGAGTTCTGCTTCATAATCTTCTCCCATGTACCGGCGGTGTTTAAAATGAACATCATCCATGTCCTCAGATTTGGAACGCTTTCTCTTTGATGCTTCACCTGGAACAATTACATACAACTGCTTGGTGAGGAACTCTTGAAAAAACAGATATCTGCAGAATGCCATGATTACTATGAAGTTTCATTTATCTGCAATTTAGGCTTTTTCATTCTAAACCAGTAAGAATGCCTTTGGGAAAACAACATGCTTGATGACAGCAAAGCAAAAAACCAGTCCCTTTGGTATCTGTACATTATTGCTCTGTGAGTTCTGCTTTGTGATTCACCAAATCACTACCCCATATGCAAAACGGCTCTAGTACCACCACTCCCTCCCCAGAATTTCCCTCCAGTTCTTCCGGCGCCTATCAGCACCATCCTATAACGAAATACGGCTTCTGAGAAGCGAAACAAAATCCTCTTTTGAAAAAGGAATCATCTAGGATTCCAGCCAAATAAAACTGCATCTCATTCTAACCGTGCCAGCAATGAACGGTATTTACCTGCCATGAAGTTTTAACCTGTACCTCCAACACCTGACTCAAAAAACATTCCAACTTTTTTCTTAGTTCTTGGGTATGAAGTAAAAATCTAACAAAAGAACAGGCCAAAACCAGAATTGTTTTATAAAAGTAATTTTCATCACAGCGATGAAGCACAAAAGAACCAAAGAGACCTCATTCACTCCTCCAGCTCCTGGCACTGTGTCCAGCAGAAAATTCCTGAGGACAGGAGTGACATCTGTTTTCATATAATCTTCAAGAAGGACAACAAGGACAAAGGGAATTACAGGATGGTCAGCCTTACCTCAGTCACTGGGAACATGATGGAACAAGTAATTCTAGAAACTACCGCTAAACCCATTCAGGTGGTGGTGATGGGGAATAGTCAGAATGGATTTATCAAGGATAAGTCATGCATTATCAGCTTCTTACCAAAAAAATTGTACTTTCTTCTAAAAAAGAGTCTATGTAGCAGTGGGGGAAGGTGTTAGAAAATTCTTTTAACTTTAGTACAATAGTGTTTTGACCCCTACATCTTTGACTAATAGTCTTGTGTCAGCTACTGATTCTTTATTTACCTGTATCAATGACTAATATGTACCTGCAAATATCTTACTTTTGAGAACTAGGATTGTGTGTCAGTGCAAAGAATTATGAAGTACGTTATGACATACTGACCTGACCCCATATTTAAGATACTCTCAAGGAGAAAAGATTCATTAGAACATCTGCAACCATATCCCAGTAAGTCCACAGAACTAATTAGTATATATGTATGTATTCAAGAAACATAATATGTAATAGAATTGTGATGAATATGTATTAGTGTCGTGAACATAACCTGGTCTGTCGGGTTGCTGGGTGTGCATGCTTTATGGAGCTATTCTCATGCACCCAGCATGCTGAATAAAGTAATGTGGGCTTTCTAACCTAGCAGCTCGTTGGAGAGTTTATTTCATGGTTTGCAGTGACAAGCCTGATAGCTGCCTATGGTGAGACAACTGGTTTGGTGGATGAGGGGAGAGCAGTGGATGCTGTTTATATTTAGTAATGTTTTTGACATTCAAAACATCATCAGAGACAAATTCAAGATGTATGGCCTAGATAATTGGACTGGCTCAACTGAGGAACTCCAAGAGCTGTGATTAGTGGCACATAGTCCAGGTGGAGCTCCTCGCTAGTTCAGTACACCAGCAGATGCTACTGGTACCAACATTAACATCTTCATTTATGACCTAGAAAATGGGATAAGAGGACAATTTGCAAATGATTCAAGACTGGAAGGAGCGATTGCTACACTAAATGGTTATACTGCCATTCAGTCACACTGACAAATTGGAGAAATGGGCAAACAAGAACCTCATGAATTTTAACAAAAGAAAATGCAAATTACTGCAATTGGGTAGGGATAAACACATGTACTAGTACAGGCTGGGAACTCACTGGCTGGAAAACAGCTTTGCAGAAAAGGCCCGGCTGGTCTTCATGCATATGAAGTTGAACACGGGCCAGCAATGTGCACTGAAGGCCAACAATATCCTTGGCCGCCTGAAGATGCCAGCAGGCTGAGGGAGGTAATTATTCCCCTCTAATCAGGAGATGTGAGACTGAACCTTGACTCTTATGTCCAGTTCTGGGCTTCTAAATACAAGAAAGTATACACTGGAGAGAGTGCCGTGTAGATTCACCAAGGTGTTTTACAGACTGGAGCATCCATCATGAGCTGGAATTGTTTAACTGGAGAAGGCCATTAGGGCAGAGTGAACAAAGAGCAAGACTCTTAATAAGCACCAGTAACAGGACAAAAAAAATGGATGTAAACTGAAATACAGGAAATTACACTCAGACATATAGAAGTTTTTTTACTGTGAGGGTGGTCTGAACACTGGAAGGTTGTGGAATCCCCACCTGGGGAGATACTCAAAACCTCTGTCTGGACACAGTTCTGAGCAAACTGACCTGGTTTTAAATACGGGCTTTGAACTAAATAATCATCAAAGGTCCCCTCCCACCTCAATGATTCTGTGCTTCTACTACAAACCACCCAGTGAAGCATAATACTTTTAACATTACGTACTTTTCTCTGTCTGTTTCTCTTCTTCTTTGTGGGCCTCTTCTTCTTCTTTATTCTCCTCACTCTCACTTCTTCTCTCCTCCTTCACCTCTTCTATAAACAGAAGAAAGAACTCCATGTGTTACTTAGACCTCCGAAAGTCTCATAATGGTTCTAGTTTGACTAGCAAATTCAGAATACTTATTAAAAACCATGTCATGGAAGGCAAGAGAAATAAGAATGACAGAAAGGGAATGCAGATATGAAAAAATAAGAGAATACCCTTAAAACAAAAATTTGAACTATCATCTAACACAGTAAGATTCACTTCTGAATATGCTTAGCAATAAAATCAGAACCATAATAACTATAATAACTGAGGTAACAAAATGTCTCAGTTACCTCTGAAATGAAAAGATGTATTTTTAAACTTAGCTGAAGTTCTCAACAAATTATTTTAGCTTATTTCTCCACATAGGGAAAATGTATAAAAATTTCAGTAACAAATTACTAGTATGTTTCTCTATTTACAAATGGCAAATTCAACCATAATCTTTATGGTAGAAAAGGCCTAGATTCTTCTTTGGCTAACAAATACGAATTTTCATTTAAAGTTCCTTGCTAATACAAATCTTTATAATACAATACCACAAGTGAGAACCAGTCATTTAAAATTATATAGTTTAGGAAATGCTTAAATAAAGAAAAACCTGAATCCATGAACAGACAGAGGTTAAAATGAAAAATGCTAACATTTCCTGAAAAACTTTATTATCTGTTCCATGACATTCCCTTATGTGTTTCATACAGTCTGTATTTGCTACCTCCTACACTGGCTAGATACAACCTATAACTATTGCTTTTAAGATTACATTAAAATCTATTCAGAATATAACAGAGCAACTCAGCACTGTGCTATGCACATCTTGTTCTGTACACTTCTTCTATTTTCTATACTTGTTTTGTCATTACACAGAGTTGACTACCTTTTCTAGGGAAAGTTCTGACTGCAAGGGTATGCTTGATGCAAAGGTATGATCTCTCTTAAGATTAAATTTTACTTCTATTATGAAGAACATCTGCATGATTTAAAACAAGTCAATAAATCAGAAAAAGGAATGAGTCAGAAAATAAAAATCTGATACGATGAAATTTTTTATTTTGTTAAATTTATGCAAGAAGTAATATTCAGAATATAAATTCTTCAAAGCAAAGCTGATTTACTTTTAAGGTAATAAAAACGGCATAGTGATTATGCCACCTGCCTTTTAAGACTTAAATATAAGCTTCATGTGTTTAAGTGTTACGAATAAAATAGGACTCATTTACCTAAGAATCTAAATGAGAGTCACTAAGTTCCAGAGAACATTTCCCACAATTCATGGATTTTAATATTCAGCTGAAAGACACAAACATTCCACAGAAAGATATACACACCTGGAATGTCTTTAACATATGTTACAAGCTTCAAAGTTAAGTTTTTCTCAGTTCTTTGTAGAGGACAAGTAATTTCAGGGATGAGGAAGTCCTTCCCTTACAAACTTCCATCACTGGGAAGAAATCTAGCTCATTTAACTAAAAATTGGTTTAAACACAATGCCCGCTAAACCTCTCTAGTTAAGGAGGAGAAAATTTTACAACTGACTATCAGCTTATTTTTCACTGAAAATTTGTGTGGATCTCAACACAAAGATACAAAGGTGTTTCGGGGTTTTTTAATCTTAACAGGGTCTAAAAACTTTCAGTGCCTGTTATGTCACTTTTAAGAAGATGGAGCCAGACTTACTGTAGAGGTGCATAGCAAAGCATAAGAGACAACACATGTAAGCAGAAATGAGAGATTCTAACCAATAAAAAGAAAAATGAACACATGAAGAAAGCCAGGTTGCCCAGAGAGGTCATCCAGTCTTATCAATGGAAGTTTTCAGCATCTTAACTAGATAAAGTTCTGAGCTACCTTGTCTCTTCCAGAGTTGACCCTACTTTAAACAGGAGACTGGACTAGAGACCTCTTTAGGTCTTCTTGTATATCATAAAATATATTAAAAAAATTAATCAAGTGAATCAAACACAAAGCGAAATATCCTTGTTTTATTTATTACATTTTAGTTGGGAAAAAAATCCATAAAGGACTGAAAGATTACAACTGATGAATCCAATATCCATTAGCGGACAGCTAGTTCTATCACAACATACAAACAAAACTTTATGCTTACTTATCTGCCACTACCATGTTCTGAAGTTCTCTTTTCAGAAGACAGGCTATACTCTTTTAACTGTTAACTGCAGGGATTTTTCTTAAAAGGTTGTATAGAGAAGCCTAGAATCTAGGTGTCTAGAATGCACTTGAAGTGATAGCAATTCTGAGAAAGACAGACTTCAGATTTGCTCTGGCAGAGATAATTACTTGGTCCAACTTGACAGGTTAGGTAAGAGACAGAACACAGCAACAGTTCCCCAAGGCAAAAACAACAGTTCACCTAATCCAAGATCCTACTTCCAACACTTTCATGTCAGTTGATCAAGGAAGGAGGAGTATGAGGAGAAAAGAACAATTACACACAGTCCTAGAAAACTTCCTCAGCTTTCTGAAAAACTGTGGGTGAAAGACTTCCAGAACCTTAGGGTTTCTGTCCTTGATAGCCTTCAAGAAAATTCCTCTTCCATGGAAGACAAATGTAGGTAAACTTCTAGCAGAACTCCATATTTCTCCACATGGGAAATCACCTCTTCTTTCATGCCTTGACCCTGCCTCTCACTTTTTTCCTTTCCTCTATTTGATACATGTGGTTGGTTCTTGTGGAGGAAAAGACAGGAAACACCTATTCTCCAGCTCACTTGTTGTTTTTCACATCTTTGTCATATCTCTACTCCAACTTTTTTACAGACTAAAAGACTCAACTGTAACATACATTCCATCTTTGTCTAAAAGTTCTCTTTCTGATATGATTTGAGTCAGGAGGTGAAGAAGCTGTAGGAGGAAATGACCTGACAATGTATAACAAAGAGGGGATAAGGTACGACTCCGCACAGGCAAAACCTCAAGCCTCACACAGTGCAAGGACACAGGGACAGCTAAAGGCTACACTCAATAATAATAAATAGAGATTTTAAAAATTGAGGAATAAGAAGCCTGTGACTTCCAACAACAGAATGAAGACTCCCTCTCTACCTGCAAATCTGAAGTTACTGAATGGGCATAGCACTGATAAAACATTATGAGGAACTGCTTTGCTCAGCCTCAACGAGTGAACACTAATTGGAGATTGTATCACTGCCTTCCATCACATAAAGGGAGGCCAGAGAGAAGACAGAACCACTACTCTTTGAGGTGCACAGCAACAGAACTGGAGGCAGTGGACGCAAGCTGGAACACAGAAGATGCCAATTAAGAAAGTTCTTCACTGTTAAGGCTGGTTAAATATTAGGCCGCCCAGGAAGAAGTTATGGTTTATCCATCCATGGAGAAGCACAGAAGTAAACTGCCAAGGTCCCTGAGCCATGTGATATAACTGGACCTGCTTTGAGTAGGAGGTTGAAATAAAGACCATCAGAGGGTTAAATTAAAATTACTCCATGATCTTCCCTGTTGCTTTTTCATGTACTTTTCCAATTCTGAGCTATCTTCTTTGACATGAGGAGTGGTAAGGAAAGAGAATTAACAAAAACATTTAAGACCTTGGTGTCTCATAGTAAAGTTTCCCTCAGCTTCTTAATTTGTTCCCAGCGTTCTTTACTTGCTTTCTTCAACTGCTGCTCTCTCAGTAC
This sequence comes from Empidonax traillii, assembly GCF_003031625.1. Lineage (NCBI taxonomy): Eukaryota > Metazoa > Chordata > Aves > Passeriformes > Tyrannidae > Empidonax > Empidonax traillii. The sequence continues at coordinate 309,675 of NW_020955708.1, forward strand.
TTCTTCAAAGCTGCCTTCTATAATCGTGGAAATTTTTTCTGAAGTGGTGAGTCAGTTCTACTTTCCTATCAAGTTTTGAATGCTTTTGTACTCATGTGACCCAGTTTGTAGATAACCACGAGTTTCATCTGCCATGTTTATCCCTCAGTCATTCAGCATTGTAAAATTCTTCTCCAGTTTTTCACAATAACAGCAGCAAACTGTCACCTCACTACTTACCATTCATTTTAGGCAAATTATTAATTCTGTCACACAGTGCAGTCTCTGGAACAGATAACTGCAGATTTATTTTTCATTCTTCGACTGATTATTCCGTCCATGGGGACTTTCTATCTTACATGAAGACAATTTAATTTCCAAAAGTGCTTGGTAAGAAATCAATTGTGCTTGGATATCCAAGAGAATTCAAATACATCAATCAGGTCTTCCTTATCATGTGCTTGTTTGCTTTCCCAAAGGACTCCAAGGTTTTCTAATGTATGATCTTTTGTTACAAAAACCTGTGACAACATAACTGTTATATTTACTAATTCTACCTGAGAAAAAAGTTCTCTTAATCTGTCCATTTGAATAAAATCTTCTAGTACCATTCTTCCATTGTTGTTTAGCCATGCTGGTGTTCATCCATGTGGACTTCTTGGAATCTTACTTCTTAACTGAACAGTTTGCACCTGTGCCTCCAACAGAGCATCTTGAAATGATCTTCATATGCTCTCCACAGTTTTAATTTTCACAGACTCTTTCCAGAAGTTATTCTTTAACTTCTAAGCTAACTCTACTTGTTTTCTCATACAATTGTTTCCTGCCCATGCAACCTCTCTGCTATTATCTTTGTTGCTGCTTCTGGACAGTGACCAATTTTCATTTTATGAACAGTCTCAGTTACTGCCATGCAACTGTAAAAGTCAAACTGTTATAGCTAATAAATAAAACAACTAGTCAAGAGAATTTGTTTTGTCACCAAAACTGAAAATCTGAAAAAATATTGCTGGATACAGGCAATTCAAACTTCAGCAAACAATAGTCCAGTATTTAGTATTAACTTCAGCCTTTTTGCTCAGAGCAAACTCCTCTGTGACTGCTGTGTTTTTCCCCTGGGTAAGATGGAAAAAGCAACCCTAACGTCTGCAGTGATAGAACCCTTAAACTGCAGAAGAAACTATGGAATCTACCTTATCTCTGTTTAACTAGCACAAATTTAAAGGTAAATACTAGAAAAGGAGGAGTCTGAAACATGGTTGAAGAGACATTCTTACCTCCATTTCACTAGCTGTTCAGAGACTGAAGACTCAGAATCTCACATTAGTGAAAGACAATCTCATCAAGAGTGAAACAAGACTTGATAAACTGTGGTTATGAATTTCCCAGAGACTGAAAAACACCTGAATCGTGTTTAAGCTATGGAATTTCTACCCAGTCAAGCATATTTAAAACCACTTAGCTTAGCATGGTCATCATTTCATAAAAAGCTACACAAGGGGTGAGAGGAGGGAGGACGAGAAAAGAACAACAGCAAAAAAATCCAACCCCAAGACAAACATCTCGATGAAACAACATCTTTCTTAATTACAGATAGAAGAGCAGTGTCAAGTTATCTGTAAATTATTAATCTGTTTTATTTTCACAAGTGCAATAGTACGACAAGGAATGCCTTATGTAAAACAAAGAAAAAAAGCTTACAAAACTGACAATAATATAGAGGACATCCATTCAGTTTAACTTAAACAATCTTCTGCTAACTACATGAAGAGATTAAAGTACCAGCTTCCCACACTTAACATTTAAAAGTATTAATCAGTTGCCATAGTTGTCAAAGTCAGATAAACCCCACTATGAGTTAAATGAATAAAAGCCTTGCATTTTTCATTAAACCTTTCCAACACTGTCCTCTAGTGAAAAAAAAGAAGTTACAACAAATAGGAGTTGTGGCATGCCTGGATTACAAATATGTTTTCCTTCTTACCATTTATTTCCACATTAAAGAAGACTGAAACCCTTTCTTCCCTGCAGGAGCAGTAAATTAATGCATTTCTCTTCTCACAAATCCTTCTGTTCCATCTCTGGCAATTACTCATCCTTCCTCTTTTTCCACCCACCACCTCACCCAAGTTTGCACCTAAATTTGCAAAGAGTATGAAAAAAAACCCCCAAACCAAAACAAACCAGATCTCTAAGATGATCGTTTTTTGGTGTTATGATAGTTTTTTCCTGGGCCTTTAAATGCCACCCTTGAAAACTGCAAGACAACATAACTAGAAGGTAACACTGCTTTTTTGATTCAGAAACATGAAACCAGTGTGTCATTCTAAAAAAAGAACAAAATCTCAAAGTTGAATAGAAACCACCAATTTAGAAAATTCTTACCTGGAAGACTTGACTTGTTTGGTACTATCCCTTCAGCCCGTTCCTCTTTCTCATCACAGGGATCCTCTTCGTCAGACAGTACTAAGAAAGCCTCTTTTGGCAGACTTTCATTGCTTTCCTGCTTGGATGGTGAACCCAAAGAGTTGTCTATTTTCTCTTCTAAATCTGGGGCTGTGTCATCCACTGGAAGCAGAGAACTTTTAGAAAAACAGCTCAGATCATCTTCAGAAGGGGCTAGTTTTTCCAAAATTGGAATAATTTCATCTGTTTCCATAGAGTCAGTATTGTCCAAGATACTTTGACTTGGCTCATCTGATGTCTTTGGAACAGTGGTTTCTGAAAGACCTGCACTCCCCTCTTGTTTTTCCTGGTCAGCTTCCATACTGCTAGAGATGGTTGCTTCTCCAACAGCCTCTTCAACAGTTACTACTTCAGTCCTCTTTTCCCCACCAGGTGAACTGGAATTAATGGTTATATTATTTGTTTCTCTCTTTTCTTCAGAAGAGTCAGTAATATCATAGACTGGTTTACTTTCACCTTCCAATGGGATGTCATTCTTATTTTGGTCCAAATTATCTGTTGTATTATTTTGTTCATGCAAGTTGTCTTTATTGCTACCAAGCACACCATTTTCTGCCTCACAAGCTACTGGAGTATCAGTATCTTTATTTTGCTCAAGAGTATTATTTTCTGGAGACAGTGTTAGACGTTTGGGTTCTGTGTCATTGAGTATGTTTCCTGCCCTACTTTCAGGGCTTTTGGCCTCACTAATTTCATCAGAGGCTGTTCTTTCTCCTTCCGAGTTAACACACAAGTCAACTATGCCATTAACTTCCTTCTTCTCCTCCATACAGTCTGAATTGCTTAAAGGGGAATTTAAATCAGAATCTCCATTCTCATGTTTTCCATTTAACAATTTCACTTCAGTTGTCTTCAACAGCTCCTCTTTAACCTTATAGACAGCTTCAAGTTGTTGTCGATCACTTACTCTCATTGTTTTTCGTGCTTTAAAGACTTTTTTCTGAGGTTCATCTGTGCTATCCATCTTGACTCTTAAAAAAAAAAAATAATTGTGAAGGTAAAAATTTATCATCATTATTAGTACTAGTCCTGTAGCATTTAGCACATTTTAAAGCAACCAGTTTAACTGTATCAACAAAACCCAAGAAACAACTGTCAACACAATTAAATACCTGACCTCACAAAAAGTGAATACAAGTTTTTATCTATGTTGCACAAATCCTTGTATGCAAAGATCACAGAAATCACACGTTAGGCAGTAGTATTCTGACTACACATTTTAGACCAGATGCCTCAGATACTTTACTAAGGCAAGAGTCAGCAGCCTTTCTTCTCATAAAAAAGTAAAAATAAATATGAACTGATGGGTCAAGAATATTTCTATCTTTCTGAAAATATGTAATTTCATGAGTTTCAAACCGAATTAACAACTGGGGGTGACAAGATTTTTGTACCAAGTTACTTTAAAAAAACCTTCATTATATAGAAAGAATTTCTGAACGTTTTATTAAGATAGTCTCTTTTGTACAGATAAAACAGACCTTAATCTTCCATATCTATACAATGGTTAACTGAACATGGGTTTTTAAAGCACTTTCATTCAGTTTGCAATAATATTTTACTAAGACTATTTTTGGCCATAAAAACGACAGGTGTTGCAGCACCTTGTAGAAAAATTTCCACTTTCAAGTAAAATGGGTGGTTTTGCCCTCTATACAATTATATTCACTTCATTCACCCACATAAATATTAAGAAAAATAAGAACATTTATAAAAAAACTAAGAAAAATAATGATAGAAAATACTTTATCAAATCAATAAATGGAGATAAATTCAGTATTACCTAAGAATTTACAATGATTTTGCTGAAATACAAGAAAATTTTATTTAATTTGTTTCCATTAAACAAAGCGAATCCACAGGGATTTTTAAAATATTTTTTCCTCACGTGGTCTTGCTTTAGGGCCTAGTTTTAAAGGATTATATAAGACAATGTTCAGAAGCAGAAAGCAGTTAAGGAAGTTGTTACATGCTAAATATAACTCAACTCTTGATTCAGCTGATGCTGACCAGTTCACCGCTACTGAAGTTACAAACCACCGTAAGTTACTCCTGTCTAGGATACAGCTTTTATTAAGTTTCTCAAAAACATGCAAAAATTAACTTGGGTAACTGTAGTTAAAAGACATCAGAGCAAGTAGAAAAAGAGAAAATATATCAGGCAGTTATCTCGGTATGATTTATTTTTCCCCACAAGCACCAGATAGGCAATGTTTATAACACTGATACAGCAGAATTATTAGACAAATAATACATTTTAAATATTTAGGATGATTCATTTTGCATCATCATCCAATAGACTTTCATTCACAGAGCTGAGAAATTAATTAATAAACTACATTTTGTCTTTTCAGGTGCAATATAAATTATTTTTAAAATTTTATTGATAAAAGAAAGCAGGACTATTGCCAACACTAGCTCAAATCAATGATGGTTTTGTGTAATCACAAGTTCAAGAGTGTTTGGACAACCCTCTCGGGCACATGGAGTGATTCTTGGGGTTGTCCCATGCAGGGCCAGGAGCTGGACTCAATCCTTGTGAGTCCCTTCCAACTCAGGATATTCTAAAATTCTGTGAACCAAGTCACAAAATTCAGAAAACAGATTCCACAGCCTCTAAGTAACAATTTGGCTCCACCCCACTTTGCAACAACCTTGCCTTCAAGTTCTATTTAGGCAGTCCTAAGAGTGCCCTTTAGCCTTGAGCGATTAAAGATGTCAAAGCTCCCTCAGCATCTCATCGAAGGTCACATGCTTAAGCTCCTATCACTTTGGATCCTGCTGGATCTTTCCTAGTTTACTTGAAACAGTTTGTTTATGAAGAAAATTATTTAACATTTATCCTCAACTGCAATATTCTACATTGTAAAATAAGAATATATATTCTAAGGTACAATATGAATTCAACTAACAAGACAAACTCTAAATCCCACTATCATGACGCGCCATACTTTACAATCATAAGGCTTCTTTTACACTCTGTTAACATGACCTGACAAAACCAGAGACAAAGCAGAAAGCAAATTTTTGCACTTCCTATTAACACAACATTGAGTTTCCCCTCCACCTTCTTACAGTTCTTTTCTGCAAGACAGTCTGGAATTTTTGGATTTGAGTTACTGACAGTACTTAAACAAGACTTCGACTCACACGTCTACGAACAGATCACAGAATATGCTGAGGTGGAAGGAACCTACAGGGATCATCGAGTCCAACTCTTAGCCCTGCATAGGACCATCCCCAAGAGTCACACCACATGCCTGAAAGCATTGTCCAAATGCTTCTTAAACTCTGCCAGGCTTGGTGCTGGGCCCACTTCCCTGTTCCAGTGCCCAACCACCCTCTGGGTGAAAAACCTTTCTCTAATCTCTAAGCTAAATCTCTTGATAAAAGGTTGTATCAGCTCTACTTATACAGTCTCAAGAATACCATTAAGACCTACGTTGTTGCCAATGTTAACTAGATTTTCTGAACCAGATTGTCTATTACTGCGTGGCCACTACTGGGAGCAAAACATAACACCTATAGAAACATCGATCTGAAACATCAGTTTACTTGTTCTTAGAAAATGTTCTCATCACATAGACATTTTCAATCAGATGAAATATTAACTCCAAGTGAGCTGTTAATGCATTTCCAGAGCTGCCTGCATGCTTAATAGTTTCTTCATGTTCCTTCAGAAGAGAACGTATTTAACACAAGAATTCTAGATCCGACATTGCAAAAAGAATGTAAAAACCTCTAGTATTTCTGAAGTGCACATGCAGTTTCTGAAAGCACATCCCTTCCGTCTTCCCAAGAACTCAGCATGTAAGGCACATTTTTTCACATCATTATAAAAGCATACGCCACACTCTCATGTAATAGAATACTGATAATCGTACTCATGTTCCATACACATAATCCCCTTCAACCAACATGCACGCTCTTACAGATTTTTATCTTGTAGAGCCAATTTGGAAAAAAAAAAATAGAAAATTCCAGCTTTGGCTAACCTTGAATAATTTCAAGGCTCCTAATGGGTGACCCATGAGTGAGAGTCTACTGCTAGTACAGTATGAGAATACAGGGCCTTTGCATCAAAATTACAACAGACAGTTTGATCTCCCAGACTACCATGCTTTCTTTTACAGGCATTACAAGAATTTACAAAACATATCACAATATTCACATTCTTACTTTTCCTATCACCAAAAGATATACTAACAGATTAACATAACATTTACAGACAACTTAAAATCATATTTATAAGTGCATCACTTTGTAATCAAAAAAATAAGTTAAAAGAAAGTCATATTTTCTGTTCTAATTTCTGTAATTACCCAAGTAGTTTTTCATTCCTATTTTTAACATTAGAGTAAATAAAGAGAAAATGAAAGACAGTTCATTTTAAATTTGCCAAGAATAGCAGTCTTAAAAAAAAATCAAACATCAGAATACCTTTATATTGATGCATCCTTACTTTTTTCTTTAAAAAATACTGAAAAAAACAGCTTAAATTTCTAATATGTTTAAAAATTATGTTTCTTTTTTATCCTAGACATTATTCAAAATCTAGTTAAAAATAACGCTCTTACACAGTTCTAGAAAGAACCTGCAAGAAAAACAGGCTTCTCAAAATTCCATTGTTAGATAGTTATTTGAGTAACTCGTGCATATTTTCAGCTCAATCCCACAATCTTTTGCAACCAAAGAGTATTCAATAAAAGCTACCAAAAAATATTCAATAAAAGCTACCCTAAGTGACAAAATTACAAGCACAGATGAGATGAACCAGCGTTTAGTGTTCATCTTTTAACAGCGAAATATCACGTAGCACAGCAGACCAGCCTTAAAGCGTTTCCAGCCATACCCACAAGGGAGCACAGTGCAGCCAAGGAACAGATCTCATGTGAGAGCTGAGTAAAAGAAACAAATCAATCGGTAACCAGTCCAGATAGGTTTGGTCACACCTCTGCAAGCCAATCAGGTGCCATCTGATAAACACTGCCTTCCAGCCTCTCAAAGGGACAAGGAGGCAGCCCTTCAGAGAGCAATGTCAGAGCAAAACTACATGAATTCAGCCTTGCACAAAAATAACGTTTAAAATTACTAGTGTTCTAAATGAATGTATTTTGGTAGTCTCCTTTAACGCTTAACATTAACATGAATTTAAGTTATGTTTGCTTAAGCACTTCCCTCATCTGATGCTTTGGGTGTTTTTTCTTTTTTTACTCATCTTGTGACCAAGTCACATGGAGGAAATGAGTGGCCCAGGCACCAAGCCAACGGAGGGGCACCTTTTATTTCAAATAAAGGCATTTGTATAGAACAGCACAAAATGACTCCTGCATGTAGAGCTACATGTGTAAGGGTTAAATGCTGTAAGTAAGGTGGTAGGTTTTGGGCTGAATTTTTTTGCTATGATTTTTTTAAACGCAATACTCAGTTTTGGAAGACCAGCACGCACATATTGTCTATATTTTTTGTTGTTTAGACGTGAAAACTCCCTTTTTCATTTTAAGCTTGAAAGTCATATACACTTCAGCATGTGAACAACTAACACACCACTAGGCACCTCCCTCCTGAAAATGTCTTTTGCATGAAGAAATGCGTGCTACATGGCTGCCAGTGCAGCTAGGAATACAGGGAGGTCTCTTCTCTAATCCAATTAAAAAGTTTTCCCTCTATTTCCTTATATTTTTTTTTTTACTATTATTATTCTGCAAAGAGATCACAGCTCTGAAGCAACAAAGGAAGCTATTAGATGCTCTGGATCAGCCTATGATCATGTGCTCAGGTAAGCAGCCCATGAGCAGCTCCAAACGTTAAGCCAATCAGCAAGGAGCTGCCTGAATCCTGCCTAGTAACAGGCAACAGACAAAGGGAAGGTCATGGAAACACGGGGGGTGGGAGAAGGTGCAATCTAAACAACAGTGCACAGTGGGGTTTACATAATATCATGGGTCTAGAACAGCACAGGCACAGGGTTCCTGGGGGGCTTGCAGCACTGGCCGGAAGCGCCACAACCATAAAATGTTTGCCAAAGCACAAGAACTACGTGGATGAAGTTCACCGATTGTGAACATCAGTGCTCAAATGTGCAAATCTACTTAAAATCTACTTAAAATGTGGCTTAGCCAAATCAAGGAAAGTGAGACAGCAAATGGTCATGAGTATTTTGTTCTAGATGGAGAGTTCCAGAGAATGAAAGTGGTGAATAGAACCTACCTTTTAAGTTATGGTTCATAAAAAGCAGTTCTCAGTTGAATTCCTCCACACCAACGTTGATATTTCAGAAATTTTAAAATTATTTTCAAAGAAAAAAAATACTGATTGTGACCTTTTCTTACAGAACATGTGCTAAAATAACATGCCAATAATTTGGTTTTCTACCGGTAATACAAGTCTACTGATCTGACTGAATGGAAGACAAAACACCAGCCTAATGATCTCCATATACAACTATGCCTTTGCTTTTAAATGCAATAAAGAAAGCAGAGGCCGTGATTATCATATGTGCAGATAATATTTCTTCTAGCATACCACAGATGATTTGAGTTTTCCTCCCTTTTAGGCTACAGTTAGTGTTGGCTGAAAGTGAAAGAAGGATGTACAGTTATCTAAGAAAAAATGACGTCACCATCCTATCCTATTTCACCTAGCTGCACGCACAGCAAGATCAGGTAAACGGCAATTAAGCAGCCCTCTAGCTAATCTGTCCCCCGTTCCAGAGGTGCGGGCGGCGGTGCGGGGCACGGGCGGTGCGTTCCCCTGCGGCGCAGCCCTGCAGTGCCGCCGCCGCTCCCCAGGGGGCGCCGCCGCGCCCCGCCGGCCGCGGCACCGCGGGGGGACGGCCGCCAGCCCCGCCTCCCATTGGCTGGACGGAGCAGCCACGCCGCAGCCAATCAGGCGGGAGCTCCTTAAGTTCTACCTAGCAACAAGCCCCCACGCGGCGGGCGTCGCGCGCGGGCACGGCCGCGGGGGCGCGCGCTAAGCGAACGGGATTTTCCAAACGGCCTGATGGAAAGTTAAGGGCTTTATGTGAGACCTGGAGCTGCGCAACAACGCTGACCCACGAGTGCGAGGCACGGGGGTGCACAGACATAATAAAGAAGAGGTGTTTAAAGCGCAGGAGCATTTTTAGGCGGTTTTAAGATCACTGAATTCCTGTAATACGGACTGCTGAATCAAAAAAAACCTGCCGAGATCCAACCTGGGTTTAAGTATGGCAGCTGGAAAGCTTTCCTTTCTTCAGATGCCATGCAGAGCCTGTGCTTTTCGAGTATCCCAGCAGAAAATCAGTATTTCGTCACGAGTGCAGTACGACCGACTTGCCTTGAAAGCAGAGGCCGTTCTCACCTGCCCTTGCAAAATACCTTCTGAAGTTCAGCAAAACATTTAAGTCCATGTGTGTATCTATGTCTAAGAAAAACACCCAAATCTATGGGTTAAAAGCTTCTGAAACCAGAATAAACTCATGGTACAGTTTCAAACAGGTTGGTCTTGTGTACTGTATGTGATGGACATATACATCAGTTACACTCTTGTCACTATGGCATCATTGTGAATTAAGAGGATACTGCTGCTTTTGACACTGGATCTTGAACCTGTTTCTCAAACCAAATTATTAACTACTACATGTAGTGATAACTACTACATGTAAAACACGTACTTTGGAACATAAAAGAATGGAAAACAAGTGGAGAGCCTTTCCTAGACAACTTTTACAAGCAACTCAAGTGCCTTAGAAACACCTATTTTTTAGCACATGGACCTTAAGCTGATTCTTCAAAGAGAGTTTTGCCTTTTTCCATAAACTACATTTTAACAGCTATTTAGACTATTAAACTAGTAAAACTGCTTGTCTGGAATCCAGCAAGAGCAACAGGGCTGTGATAATGTGTTCTCTTACTTCCCACAAGTGTTAGAGACTTCAACTTTTTATCAACAAGTCAAAACATAAGCTTTCAATTCAGCTGCGAGATCTCCAAACACTAAACAAATACTCCTGTTTGAAATAGCGGTAACAGCAAAATTCAGCTTTCTTATAGACTGTTTTTTTTTCAGTACAAGCTTAAAAACTATGTTTAAAAACTGTTTAGAAACTATGATTCTTTCCATAGATAAAAAAAGATTTACTGAATGCATATAAAGTTGAATTAATGTATTTAATATACATTTGTGGAGCACTATTATACAGAGTTTTAATGTTATACTGCAGTTCCAGCTTTGGCGCAGTTACTGTTATCCTTAAACAGGAATAGGACCTAATAATTCCATAGAAGTGGACACTAACTGCCAGAACACATCTACAATTAAAAACTTACCCAACTTCTTATATTCCAAACATAAAACCTGAACAACCTGAATTATTGATGCATATGCAGACTAAATATTTGAGAAACTCTGTGAAACTATTGAAAAAACCAAGGCAAGATGTTCTGTTCATGCTTAGGCTTTTCTAGGCATTATAAAATACAGTATTTTTTCCTTTTATAAGGAAATAATTTATAACTTATAAATTTAAAATTTATAATGTCACATGAAAATTCAACAGGCTACATCTTTGAGAAAGTATCACTAACGTATACAGATTTGCATCCTTTTGAGGCAGATTTCTTTACACGCCTTCTGTTAGATAAAATGCAGGATTATTGTAATGAGATAATTGATATATTTAGCCCAATAGTCCACATTTTCTAGACTAGTTCCTGTATCGCATATACAGCTAGCTGTAACAGTGTAACCTTGGTTTTCCAACACTGGCACCTCAGTGACATTGCAATTCAGAGGTGAGCTGCCTGATCCTGACAGAGGTCCCCTGAGATCACTTCTCAAATGCCAGGAGAAACAGAAGTGAGAACTCACAACAAAAAAGGCCATGATGTATTAAAACGTTACTCTTTGCTACACGTACAAGCGCTTTTTATGATTTTTTTTTTTTTTGCAGATTACATTTTCTCAGTCATAAAAAAGAAAGTTTTAAATGGAACTAAACCAGCAGTTGGGAGTTGGCTGTGGAAAGGGTTATCAGTATTTCCCCCGGGGAAGAGACACTGTTCCTCAGGAGGGGCTCTGCACCTGCTGCCTCGCCCGCACCAGACCTGCCCAGCACAGGCGCAGCACCCGGGGCTGGAGGGGGCACATCGTTTCCTAAACTCATCCAACTGAAGCCTGATGGGGACTCTCAGATTTGGGGGGCACGGAGGTTATTTAGGCGCTTTCCACGTGAAAGGATGAGTTTTTTTTCAGTGGGTGCCTGAGGGAGGCCAGGACACCGCCCCGGCAGCCATCTTGTTCCCTCACCAGCTCCCTGCCTGATGGCGGGGACTGCCGGAGATTTGCATACCCGCTCGGGATTGGCTGCGGGAGAGTTGTTTTCCATAACCCAAATCTGCCCGGCAACAGGCTAAAAATAGCCGGGGCTGCTGCCGGGAGCGGCTCGGCCCACGTGAGGGGCCAAAACACGCACAGCCTTCCTGTCGTGGCGGTATGTGCGGGCACAGCACACTGCACTTCCTCGGGAATTTTTTGTTTGTTGTTCCTTTTTTTTTTTCTTCTTTTTAATGGCAAAAATAATTTCTGAAGTAACTTCTCTCTTCAAATCAAAACATGAACTATTATAACTTGCAAATCCTCTTCTTCCTCACCTTCATTTCTAAGCAAGCAGGAACAGAAACAATGTTTCTTACTCTGTTTAATACCCCGTGTCAGTTTGGTGAGGTGGCAGTGGGGGTAATCCACAACACCCGCAACAGATACCACCTAATCCTCACTACACGTGGACTGTGTTACAGAGGCTGCTTCTTGGCTCCCGAGTTACCCTTCGGTATGTCACACCTCACCAGAGACCCACCCATAAAATTCCTCTACTGAAACTACACACGGTATGGAATTTCGAAAGGCGAGCACAATGAACCAAGAAAAAAAATTCCGTAAATACATAAGGCGCCTTGAGACTAGAAATTAAATGCAAAATGAGGTAATTAAAGCACAAAATTTCAAAGTTATTATGCAAATACATGTTCTATGATAACTCCAGCAATGATTTACATGTACAGCATTTTACCATTTCAGTCTACAAAATAGGTATCATTTACAGAAGTTAGATTTTCAGTACTACTGAACTGACAGCATAAACTCTTCTGACTGCAGCAGAAACAAGTAAAGAGATTTTCACACTTTTCACCACATCCACCCCCCAGGTTTCTGTTTCATGACTTGTTAGAGACAGGTGAGAGCCAACACTGTTAAGATGAATGGAGCACCCACTGCACACAGGACATGTACAGACATTTTAATACAGGTCTTCAGCAGCCTGAAAAGTGCCATCTGAAGTGTAAGCTATATTTATGCACCTCTGGTATGAAAAAATGTATTTTCTACAAGGCTGTCACAAGTGATTACGAAGAGAAGGAAGAAAAGTCGCTAAAGCAGATGGTCAATGACCACTGATGAGAGTTGGTATCTTCTGAACGACTCAAGAAAATACAATCACAAAAATTAACCAGAAATCCTAATGGGAAGGTAAAGTGAAGTAAACCAAATATTTGTATACAATAAAGCTTAAAAACAGAAAAAAGCGCTAAAACACCACCAAACAAACCAAAACCCACAAAAGAGTTACTTCTAAAAGTTAGTTTACCCAAACTTTATTACCTGTACCTAGTGTTAGGACTATTTGTCGCAAGTATTCTTTATTTTATTGGAAAGGTAGCTTACTCTATAGATGTTAGTTAGCTATCCTAACAAATTTTACTAGCAACTGTGCCCTGTACCACAAGCCATTTATTCATTAATCAGAGCCTAAATATCTTCCAAAAGAAACTGGAAGGTGGATGGGAATGATGGGATTTGAAAAAAAATTGAAAAAACCCCTGCCAACCTAATATTCATTACTAAACAGAAAAAAAATCAAAAAGCACGTTTTCAGTGCTGGTAAACCACTCCATTAATATGCTAAGGACCCTAGACAATGGAGGTAATTCATGTTTTTACAATGATAAACCATCACTCTATAATAAAATTCTATGGCAGTCAATTTCTTACTATATCAAGCATTCAATAATAGCGTAGGATTTATTTACTCTAGTAGAAGGGTACAGTGACAGGTTAAATTCTCTTGAGTCAATGAGTGGACAATTATTTTTCTGTATTTGCTGCTAGGCAAAGATTTGTCACATCTCAAACTTGTAAAGACTTGTAAGAAAAATTACTCATAGTGTCACCCAAATTGCACTCGAAACATTTCATAATCAAACACGTAAGCAAGCATAGCATAGATGATTCTTCAACTTAATCATGGTTAGAACAAGCTCCGCAGACACAGATCTCCAGACTTAATTCTTTGCTAAGCTGCCTAAGGACCAGGGAGCAGAAAACACATAAACCCAAGACAATTTCTTTATAGAGTTATAATCATAGAAATAAATGAACAGAACTACTAGGAATAGATTTTGAAATTATGTCACGTTAGTTTTAAGTGGCAAAGTTGTATTAATCTGCATCAGCAACACCTTAAACAAGCAGCAAAGCACAATATGCTCTGTTAATTTTTGAGGTGATGACTTACAGCTAAGGCTAATGTATTTGTCAGCTCATATGTACTCTGAGAAACAAAACTACTTGAACAAAAGCAAAGGAGGATGAGAGTAATGTCCTGAAAGTAATTATTCAGTTGACAGGAAAATCCTTTTGTACTTGGCTCTTTAAAAGAAGAAAAAATTTACTCTTCCTATTAATGTTTTAGAATGAACATGAATTACAATGACTGCATTTGGCAACAGTCCTGTGCCATTTCTTGATATGTAAACATCTTTTATCCGGCATATAATAGAAGCCAAAGCTGAACAAAATATTATCATATTTTTTACCATGGAGGGTAAAGTTTAGCTGTTATCAGTTGGTGGGTAAAGAAGCATAAGGAGGAAGAACTTTCATGTCAATCCAAGACAGACTTTTTTTTTTTTTAAACAGTGAGACAATGATTCTTTGGAACAACCACACCTAGGATGTATGAAAATTCCCAACACTGGAGGTTTTCAAGGTGCAAATGGACAGCGTGCTAGATAATCTCATCTAGCCTCTTTTTCCCAAGGATGGTTAGACCACATGATCTTTTGAGGCCCTTTTCAATCCGGGATATTCTGCGAACTTAGCTGTACAGCTGATTTAACAACCAGAAGATCAGTATTACCTGTCAGATATTAAAAACCCCTCTAAAATGAGACTTTTGAAGGTAGGCAGATGACTAGTCCACCAGTCTTCTGAAGGACTGTTACATCTTCATCAAGAAAGCAGCAATTGCAAAGTTGAAAAGGTACCTTTCTAGTTAAACGGTCTTCTACCAATAAGCTCAGTCATTAAAAGACAAAAAAATCCCCTCCTCTTTGAATACATTACTTGCATAGCCACACACATAAAATATATTTTATATACTTTATATATTTTATATACTTTATATATTTTATATATTTTGTATTTATATAGATATATATGGTTGGGGAAAATGTCATCAGCTGGCTTACAATTAGTAAAGTCTAAAACGATAATCAGGTTGTGAACTTAAGGATCTAGTTTTATTTGCATAGAATTTTATATATAATTGTATATGGCAGCTGAAGAATATATGCAAACAGTAGATCATTAGACTGAAATAAGCAGAAGTGAACTTACCTGTAGGCAACTTCCTCCCAGAATAAAAAAAATTCATCTTGTTTGCTATCCCTGGTCAGATATGCAAAAAGTCAATACAACTGAAATAAGTTTCAGAAGCAGAGTCTAATTCATGGAAGAGACAGACTTCTATCAGACCTAAGATATGGATTCCAAGCACCTCACTTCCCTTTCATTGGTCAACCAATAAAATTAGTGCTCCATTTTGCATCTTTAATTCATTTTTTGTCTGTTTACTGTTCTGACATGGCAGTAAACACTGCTGATGAAAATATAGAGGAATGTACTTAAAGACAATGCAAGGACTATCAAGTTTGACAGGATCTTACAAAACCATTTTCAATGTTTATTTAGGAATACCCTACATAACAATGTAGAAAAACGGGATGTAAAATAACCACTACTATGAATGTCTTTGTTTTAAAGGCAAAGTACACTGCAAGGCTTTAAGATCCCGTTCTAGAAGGGGAAGGAGGGATGTTGAGTAATTAACAGACTTTGAAGTGCCCATCAAAAACATAACATGTTTTTGAGTGAAAACATCAGGATAGACTTGAAATGAAACACATTTTTTGAATCAGATCCTCACACCTACCAAACTTGTTCATTAAAATGAGTACTCTTAATACAAGTTTAGACCATGTTTTCATATATAGGTTTCACCCTTCACATCCCATTTTCCACCTGCAATGTTCAAAACAGAATGTTCAAAACTGTTCACAACTTGCATAAGTAAGAAGTTAGATTACAGAATATGATGCAACAAGAAAAAATACTGAAAACAATTTATATTATTCAAATATAATGAAATATTTTTTTACTCCCAGTTCTGCTACTACAGCCTATGCACAACTAATCCAGTATAATTCCATATCAAAAGTCAAGGAACAGGAAAGCTGGAGCTTATTGCTGCTTTAGTACAAAACGTAAGACCAAAATATTTAGTAAAAAGTGCTGTTTATCACTAGAAAAAACATCAATTTGCAAAATAAGTTTGATTGCCAGGTTTTTGATTTCCATCCCTGACAAAGGTACTTTGAAGGTTCACAAGAATGCAGAAGAAATCATTATAAATTTCATGAGGAGAATTAGGTTCTTCTGATATCCTGCTTCAGCCAGACTCACTTTACAGCAGCAGTGCTGCTGTAAACACTCACTGTATTCAACTGTGGCCACCAGAGACTACCACAGTTGCTAAGCAACATCTTAGTTTCATCTCAATTTTGATATTTGCCATTTCAGAATATTCATTGGAACTTAACATTCTTTGAAGAACCCAATCTCATTCTACTATTTCAGACACTGACTGCATAACATCAGATACCTAATGAAAAAATGAGCTTTTCACAGCGGTTTTATGAAATGTAATCGAGTAGATTTTTCAGGCACCGTTGAGTAGTTTTATTGTATGTGTAGGAATCTGCCCATACAACTCCATTTTGGTGATTCTCTCCCACTGACTTTTTTCCCACCCCAAGTCTGCACATGAAGCCAAAAATCAAAAGGTAGCAAAATACATGAGTGACAAAAAAAAAAAAAAAAAAAAAAGAGAGGGGGAAAGCCTCTTTTTTTCCTATGCTTTTCTAAGTATCTACGTAAAATATCTTAGAATATTTGCATGTGGCAAGAAACAGTCACCATAGTGCTACAGAAACCCCATTCGGTTTCAGAAATTGTCTTGCCTTTTCTGATTTATAGTTTCTCCACTTAAGCAAGAACAGGAAATAGAGAATTTCATGATGAAAACAGTATTAAAAAATTCAAGCCACAAAGCAGTCAGCATATTATCTAGATTTATGCTACTATGGATTAGAATCTGACTCATATATAAGAATGAGCTCTCTCTGTGAAAGAGTGTGACACATGAGCCCATACATGTGGTCCAATCTTACAAAAAAAGGACCAATATAAATGACCTTCAGTGACTCTACCAATATACAGACATCAAGCAGCAGATTCCACACTGGCAGGAAAAGAAAACAGATTGCAAAAATCCATGCAGTCAACATATTTCTGTGGATAACACTGCTATGACAAGGTAACTGCTCCTTAAGAGACTGCCCCCAAAGACTGTCATATAATCCAGGAAGAGTTTCCTATTGAACAATATCTTACAGGGCAGCATCCTATGCCCCACATAGTTACTCTGCACCCTCTGCATACACTGATAGTATTAAAAGAGGGAGTGAGCTTTCCAGAACTCTGGCAGAATGAGCACCACCACTGCCACCCAGGATCACAGTCAATAGTTTAGTCAGTGTTCATACAGAGTCCCGTTCTCATAAACTCTCTCCTGTCCTTATTAAGTAGCATTTAAGCATTAAGAAGTACTCCTGATAGTCTTATTGTAGAAGTTCTGTTACTTGAACTATATACTGTGACATCTCCCTTTGGGTTGAGTAAGGACTAAGGAAGAAAAAGAGGATGAAATGCCAATTATTACATGTAGGCTCTTGTGATGAGAACTGAGAATAGCTGTGTTCCTATGAAATACTAAATAAGTGGAATCTTGCATGCACTTCAGGTAACAGCTCTTCAAATCACAGCCTTAAAATGACCAGAGGAAATAAAAACAAGTGCCTAGTTAACCATTTGAGAAAGGAGATGACAAACCTGACTAATGTTACATAAATGTCTCAATGACATGAAGTAAAAAAAAAAAAAAAAAAAAAAAAAAAAAAAAAAAAAAAAAAAAAAAAAAAAAAAAAAAAAAAAAAAAAAAAAAAAAAAAAAAAAAAAAAAAAAAAAAAGTAATCCAGCTATTGTACTTTCTCATCTTGCAATATGAATCTTAATAAAAAGGAGTCAATTAGGAAGTGTTTTATCACTTTAGCTGTTAAACACTTGCATCTGTTTTTTGTATTGTGAGATGACCAAATGCTGTATCTGCAGCAAAACCCTAATACTGGGAGTCTGAAATATTTTCTGTGAATTACATCTTATTGTTAATATTACAAAGGAGTGTGGACTTCTAAACCTAAGAAACTGAAATTAAAATCTGTAGTCTGAAGGCATCTCTTCTCCACGACTATGAAATAATCCATCCTTGCGTTTCCTCAATTTCTTAAGAGTAAAGTCTTTTAAGCAGAAAAAAAAGTTGTATGCAAAATATCCTCTTGACCACAGTAGACAGCAGGTTCTCTCAGGCTAGATTTCTCAGAGGATATAAATGGAAAATAAAAAGGAAGACTGCAGAGATGCTCCACCTGTTAAATAAAGACCCCTTTTAGACTAAGAAGCTACAGGGCTCAAAAGAAATCAACTTACATTTCCAGAAGTATTTCGTCCATTTGCTTACTAATGACCCCACTGAGGCTTGCAATTATGCAGGATGCACAAGAAACAGGCTTTCTTAGCTTTAAACCTCACATCTACGATGACGTGTTTTAATTTTTTTTTTCCTGATAAATGCTTTTCAAAGACAGCCATGAGTCCCAGTTTGCAATCACTCAACACCATCAACTGTGCATGGGTGCTGGCAGTGAACCTGTGGACATAAAGTCAGCCAGCAATGTTTTGTTGATGCTGACTGGTGAGATCATACATACTAGCCTAGTGAGCCAGGGAAATAGATCTAGATACATGATCTGCCTAGGACATGTGCCACCTTCTACTCTGAAAGGCCAGAGTGTAGAGCCACCTCCATAGCCAACGTTGCATTCCTAAGTGGAAAGGATGGAAGTGAACAAAAGCAAAACAGTTCTTTAAGTAATGAGGTCATTGTATTTTAAAAAATAAAGAAGACAACATTACAAATTCATGAAACCTCGATAATCTGCGTAAAACATTGAACTAGCATTCACAGTAGTATACAATATCAAAATAAGGAGCTGCAAGTTAACTATTTGTCAATGATTCTGCCAGAACAGCTCACAAAAAGTTTTTGAGCCTGGTGCTAAAAAACAATGGCCAGGCTGTAGTGATATACTTTCATGAGTGGCTAATACTTCGTCTGTAAAAGATTTGTCTAAACTGCTCCATGAAGAGCTCAAAGTAGCTCTATGAAAAACATCCTTAATTTTACCATCCTGGGAGGGAGAAAAGCAGATCATGAAGCAACTATTCAGCAACACCACTGTCATAAACACAGAAGTACATGAAGAATTTGTACAGCTATTTTAGACTGCCTGACTTCCCAAATTCCTTAAAAAAATCATATGGAGAAAAATGCATCTGCACAGAGTCACTCAGTGACCACTGACAAGAAACTTCATTTTTCTTGTGTAGAAAGCTTCCCAAATGCCACCCAGAGTTATAAATGCCAGAAGCAGACAGTATGAATTACACTTGGGAATGCCTCCATTGACAAAAGGTTAAAAAAACTCAAAGGAAAACATCTTAAATTTTTATGATTTAAGGTTATCTGTAATAAGTCAACCTCCAAAAAGGTTCTACTCAGAAACTTTTAACATTAAAAGGAATGCTCCTTCACAGGCTGACTTTTGCCTAATGAACCAGCAAGCCAAAATGCTTGCTTGCTTGCTTCCTGGAAAGGACGGACTGCAGTTTCACCTTATGCCAAAAATCAAAGGCTAAATTTCTCTTTGAATGAGTGAAGACATCAATATATATTCTTTCTTCATGTGCTGGCATATATAATGCAGCTGAGCTCTTTCTTGATAGTTTTTCAGACCAACTACAGACTCTCCTGATGAATCTGTATGCGTGACCACCTTTCCCCAAGTTTGCATTTGTGATCATAAAATAATCTTATTTATATACCCAAAACGTGAATATGACCAGGTCATATTCATTTGTCACCACAGGACCTTCTTGGGCAAGAATTTTGCTAAATAACAGAACACTGAGGAAAGGGTAGCAGAAGCTACTGAACCTTCCGAGACTCCATTTTCTCTGGAAGCTGTTACTAGCTTCTTTAAAATCTTGTACAGTTCCAGGGAAAACCATCTGCACAAGAAAGCATTCATCCTTGAAGGGACATTAAAAAAAGCACCTATTTGTTTCGAGAGGACAACTGTATTTTTTTCAACAATCAACAAATCCTTAGAATTTCCATCTTGTTTTCAAAGTGCACTATTGACAGAGAAGGCTGCTGCTCACAGTTTGCTGGCCTTCCCAAATGATGTGGAAGATCCAGCAGTATCACAGCAATCCTTCAACGTTTGGAAAAAAAAAGATCCTATCAGCAGTTTTTGGACTACTACCTATGCTGCCATCTGAACAGAAGAACAGTTAATTACCACAGCTGCTTGGGAAGAGAAATATCTTTTTCATTTGACTATAACTAGCATACTGATCACCAAAGTACTTTCAGCTTCCTCTAGGGAAATGTAGCAGCAAACAGGTGCTAATAAGTCAGGGAAATATGGTGCTTTCCTTAACAGACCTGAGATTTTAGTTTGTCTACTTCAAATGGCACCGAAGTTAAGCTTTAACATTTTAATTTTGATTGTTCTGTGATAGCTGGATTTTCTGTGCCAAATGAACAGTCTTGGATTTGTTTTTGCAATGCCTCTCCTCCATTACTGAGTTGACCATTAATTTCCTAGCCTGGAGAAAACAGATTATTTACAAAATTTGTCTTACACTGTCAGCAGCACTTCCTGGAACGCACATGCAATCTTACATTAGCATGCAAGATTCTCAGTTTATCCTTACCACTGGAAGCAACCCAATGCAATTCTAAAGCTTCCTTACTTTGAGAACTAGCTCATCACAAAACGTGAGTTTCGTCCTCCCCACTGCTGTCAAATATGCAATGGCTGCCATTACCACAGCACAAAATCCTGAGCTACACAGCATGATCAGAATTCTCTTCCCATCACGTCTTCTTATAGCTGATTTTGGTGTGAGAAAGCTTAAAATTTTTCCCTTTCTGGCCCCATAATGAAACCAAACGCATGAACTGGAATTTGCTGAGGCTCTACCTTAATCAAAGACGGAAAACTTTATAACTGTTTTCAATAAATAACATATTGTTTGCAGCACAGATTAGAGATCTTTTCTAAGAAAAACTAGTTCAGATCTACTCAGCATAGCTGAAATATATTTCACCCTTCCCACTATGCGGTTGCTGATGGAGAACACAAGGGACATCCTCCCACCCCAGCACACACAGAGCACAGGCCTGTACCACAACTGATAGATAGCTATGTTTGTGAATGATCTCAATGTCACTGAAGTTCTAAACGAAGGCATTAGAAAAGTTGCACTCCTCACAGTTTTAAATATTGTTCTCTTTGATTACACGTGTCCCACCCCCCCACCACAAAAAGAACCCGATACAACAAAACCAACAAAACAGTTTTCAGTCATCTCATAAGGTGAAATTCTAGGGCAAGTCTGACCACAAATTAAGAAGAAAGACCCACAACAAAAGAGAAATACATCTGCACATAAAAAAAAGATAAGGTCACTGACTGTATGCCACTAGGAGGATTGAATTTTGCTAGCTATTTTACGTTTTTTGATTATAAAGGTTTTCATTCAGTGGCAGAAAGTTTTGCTGCTAGAGACTAAGCCTTGCCCACTGTCCTTTCAAAAGGGAAGGAGGGAAACAACAAAAGTGTCCAAAATCTCTGCATCATGTCTGCTGAAAGATACCAAACATCTAGAATTAAGGAAGACACCATAAAGCATGAAAATGGAATAATTTCTAGGCTCATCAGACCATTAAATGTCCTTAGCTATCCATTTGCTGAAACCAGAGAGGCACTTGGCTTGCTGGCTAATTTTGACTCATCATTTAAATCTCTCTTCCAGCTATGAGCCACAAGATGAGATGGTTCAGAAATTATTCTTGGGGAGAAGACCTAGACTACTTTTGTGTGGTCTCTTCATCGAGTCAAACTAGTAGGTTGTACCAAACCCTATTTGGTAACTGTCTACAATAACAAGAAATTTAGATTACATGAAAGACTTCATGCAAACATTATCCCATATACCCCAGCTGAAGAGTTGCCATAGTGGGCAAGCCATACATCAACTGTTCCAAATCCATATGCCATCTAAATCACATAGGCTGGCCATTCTTTTAAAGCGATCTTCAAATCAAAGTTAGATGTCTTTCTGGAAAGAGACAAAACAAAAAGTAGTTCACTGCTTCCTTTACTCACAGCAAAATTGAAAAAAGAAAAAAGCACCATTTTAAAAGATGGTGTGCCTCTAACCTTCCACTGCTTTTGTTTTCTTTTTCCTATGGATTGGAGCGCCTACTTTAGCAGTCATTTTTGCTTTCTGAAAGATTACATTCAGTGGAATTACTTCTTTATACAATTTTTTTTTTTTAAACTCAAGACTGGGCGGACTGTGCCAGGCCAAAAGCTGGACATGATGATTCACCCTTGAAAAACCCAGAAGGAACCTGGCCTAATTTTGAAGTTAACCTCCTTTGCAGAAGATGTCAGACCAGATGACCTCCAGAGGTCCTTTCCAACCTAAATTATCAGCTTAGCTTTTAAATTATTTTACAATTTTATTCTTGAGCCAGAGTGATTTGTTTGTGGCTTTTGCCAGGACCCTTTCTATTTTTCAATATTGTAAAAAACCAATATGGACAACAGGACTGCAACCTGTACTGATCTGTAATTCACATCATCAGCAGTAGACTGAGTAGGTCCCCCTAAGCAAATGATCCCAATGACTCTGTAACAATCTTTCTTCCCCTCTATATGTTAGCAAAAGTAACTACTTTATAGTACCAATCATAAAGAAACTTTACTTGGAGCATGGATTGCTACCCCTTTCACTTCAAAAGCTTTGAAAGGCTTTAAAATCAATTTAATGTTTTACTGATACAGGGTTTGGGGTGGGAGAGTTGTCATTTAAGTAAAAGATCCTATCAAAGCATAACTGCATTATACATCTTGGATATTTACACCAAGGAACTTTGTTCTAAACCAAATTACATTGGAATATCTTTTTATAATAGATTTTTAACAATTAAGCCACCTCAGCGTTAATTCAAATAATATTCTTTCAACATTTGCTCATACACTCTGTTGTCTCTCCATTATTATTATTCAGGATTGATGTGAAGCTATATAGTTATTTAGGTGATTTTGCTTGACCTTTATTTAAATAAGAAGTCTCCAAGGTCTTCTGGAATTTCCGTTTTAGTTTGAGTTACTGTGAGGGACATCTCAAAAAAAGAAGTATTCTCAGCCAACTCTTCTAGAACTCCTGGATGCAGATTACAAAGACCTGCTTATAGCCTTTGCTAAGAAATATTTATTATGGGTTCTTTAGTATCTTCCTTGTAACTTATAAGTGTGAAATAATTAATCACCTATGTAGCATTGCAATGTAATCTCACTTTTGTTTAAAAATAAAAAAATATTTACTGTAATCTGCCTTTTCTCTTTTCACTATGATTCTGTGTTATCATTACCACCTACATCACTGTTAGAATTACTTCTCTATTTTTAACAATCTCACTTTTGTTATCGTCTTCTTTACCAATCAAGGTTTTCTCTCAGGAACATCTCCTTTATTTTAATCAGCCTTCTACGTTTTTCACACCCCACTCAATACCATTTCTCCTCTACCACCCTAACATTTACACTTCACAGAAAAGGAGGGAGGGGGTCCTGAACTGCTTCTTTCACGCCACAATGAAAGCAAGACTGGTTCTAACAGAATTTGACATTTACAGACAACCTTTATAATTGTTAACAGTAATTTTTAATGTACTTTATTCGGAGAGATCTATCATACACCCATGTTCATACTTTCTCACCCCCTCCCCCATTTTTGTCCTTTTTATTCTGTGGACATGCATATAAATGAGACTTCTCAGTGACAAGCAAAATTCTGTCCATATCAAATCTGAAGTTATCACTAAAAAGTTATCAAAGGTTTCAAAGTAAATGACCTAACTACAAACTGAGACTCATTTGGCCCATGTTGTTGGCATGCAGCATTTTTCACTGCCGTATCAATGCAGAAGTTTACCTTTATCACCATTACATTCCCCCTCCTCAATATCAACCAGTTATAGTTCTCTTTCCTAGTGTATTTACTCAATTGGCCTTAATTCATGACATTTCAGAATGACTCCAATACTTTTAGTCTCAGTCACTGCATTTTAAGCTATAATAATCTACCTGCCTACTTTGCCCTTCTGCTTTTTTATTCTCTTAGATTCATCTCATTTTCCTTCAACCGGAACAGGCCTGTCTACTTCCAGTTCCACATCCCTGTCTTGAGCTGCTGTCTGCCTTTAAGTGGCCATGTTTTGTTGGCCTGTTCACGCATGTCCAATTATTTCCTTTCTCTAGCTCACAGACCTTCCTTATCCAGTAATTTTCTTTTACCATTTCCCCTTTCCAGTACCCCACCTTGTACCTACTTTGACTTGTAAAACAGAAACAACGCAAATATATTTGTGCAGAACCAGCACATCTGCGCCATGCAGACATTTCATGCACTACATGCATAACCACAGTAGAGCATATTATGTAATTAGCAATACTGTAATTTTGTTAAAATTTGTTGCTCGAAGGGGGTAGCGCAGATAAATATCTTGATCTATTTCCCTGTTTACAAAAGCAACTTTTTAGAATGTACATCTATGCACTTGAGAATGTATATTTATTCTAAAAGATACATGGACAACAGTTCAGCACTCAATATTTTCAACACCTTTGTAATATCAAAAAGAAGAGAATTAAAACTATAACCGACATAATGAAAATCCTTCATAACACCATGAAGCCAAAAAACCACAGTTGGTGGGTTCAACTTTGTTAATTCTGTGGGGCTGAGCTCTCAATATTGCTAAGCCTCCATGTGCATCAACTGGTGTCACTGCAGAGACAGAAATAACACAATAGCAAAACAGTAAAAGTTTGAACCAAACAAAAGCAGTAATATTACCAACAAAAACTGCATACTCAGATTTCTAATATTTCTTAACGTATTTAGTTTTACTAAAGTCATCATTTTGCAGTAAGTTCTAGTTAACATTCCCCTAACAAAGGCAACCCAAAAAGAACAAATGACTTCTGGGCTCCCCAGAAAATGCCATGTATATTTAAATTTAATTCTTGGCATTGTGCCAGAGTGGGGGGCGTGGGCACCTAAGTGGAAAAATAATTTCAAAGGCTGCTAAAACATTAATGCAGCAAATGAGTTGCTTCTCTTACCTGGCAAGAAGATGGCACGTGCAAAATGAGCTTCCTCCTCTGAGTAAGCCACTGAAATGCAGCTCATTTGCATAAGTATTATGAGCTACAAGTAGATTCCGAGGTCGGCCATCTTGATACTAAGATCTTGTTTTGTTTACATAGCAGCACGAGTACTGTTTTTCAGCCAGCCTGAGCTATGCTAGTATACCTCTCGGCTTGTAGCCTACATCTGCTTGTTAAAGCCTGCTGAAATTCCTACTTCTCCACACAAGTAGCTGAATGTGTCAGGAGTGCCCCTGCAGCTCACTGAGCATGCCACAGCCTCCAAGGAAACTATTGCAACTGCAAGTGCCTCCAGTGTACTCTTTGTACTGCCTTCTGTGCTGCCAACTATTAGTGCTGCAGCAACTATGTGCAGTGAAGTACCTCCTCCCACATACCACACAGTAGTACCAACAAGCATAGATTTATTACAGCCCAGCGCAAGACAGGGTGAAAAAAAAAAAAACACGCTGAAATTTCCTTAGTATTTTCACTTACTAGCAATCTAACTACACCGAGGTTCCTTTGTACATCTTTTCACATTCATCAGTACTGCTCTTTCGGTCCAGAAACCAGAGTGCTCCTGCAATCCGTGCAAAGGAGAAGTCCATGACACATGTTAGCTGCTGCCGGCATGGATCCAGACTGCAGTTACAGCTAGCTGGCGCCAGTAAAAATTTACATAAAGGGGCCTCATTTCAAGACTACTGCAGCAAGATACTGCTTAGCAAAGCCTTCCCCTCCCTCTCCTCCCCTTTCTCCCCCCCCCCCCCCCCCCCCCCCCCCCCCCCCCCCCCCCCCCCCCGCCATGAGACTACTATGAGTTCTAGAATATATCCTCTAGTTATTTGCTTACTAATAATCCAGATCCATGTCAAAAGTCAAATGCTCATCTAATTGGTCATATAAATGAAAAGTGACAACAGCCTCTGCAAAAGAAACTCCATCTTGAAGCCTGTTCCTAGTAGGATACTACACACTACACTGTTCACAGTGATTCTTTAGTAATTGAAATAACACCAGAAAAAGGCTATGCATAATGCCTGGGAATCATCTCTTCTTAACCTGATACTTCCAGTATTTCACAGACTACCACCAACAAATGAATATCAGTTCCAAGTAATAAAGATCCATTTTCAGCTTCATGCTAAAAATGGTAACATGTCTGGCCATTTAATTTGTTGTTTCCACTATACGTTTAATTTTTCATCATTAGGTAGATAAAGGGAAAAAAAAGACCTCTCATCCAGAGCTTTATGTTTTCAAGTACCCCTAAGGTACAGTAACAGGCAGAGGCAGAAACTTGGATTTCGGCCTCAATCTCACTTCAAATAGTTAATTTCTTAATTCTTATTATTATATTTTGCAAAAGCTTGTTCTGAAAGTCATTGTACTGTTTTTAGGGGAAAAAAAGAAGCCAGGCTTTGTTTAAGTGTGCGTATGTAAAGGATGAATCATTTGCCAATACCTTTTTGTCCTCATGTGCTGCCTTATAAGAGCTCTTAGGGCATGAAACAACTCAATGCAAATAAACATACTATTTATTATGATAGCTATGAACACGAATTTGTGAAAGCCTAAATAAAATCAAGTTCGGCTAGCTACACATCTAGCAATGTGCAGCTGTAGCTGTAGCTGTAGCCTAGCACCATTTAGTGGAAAAGCTAAGTGATGGAGACAGTGATGCTTGTCAATTTGAGCAGGGCAGAGGCAGAGCACCTCAGGACCAGAAGAGCCTGCATTACCCTCCAGGCTTCTTCTAGTTCCTATCATTGTTCCTCAGTAGAATGTCAACAGTGTCAATGCTATATATAATTGAATTCTGTATCCCGTTTTCTGCTGCAAGCATTATTTGCTGTATGGCTGATTCTAGATTATTAGAGCATAATACAATTTGCTTATCTGCTATGTAAAAAAGATACTAATTTTGCATCTCGAAGTATTTAGTAATGCAAATTACTCTTCACTGTTTGTTACAATTCACTCTCACCTTTGTATCCAAAAACCTCAAGTGATGTGTAAGGGAGAAATAATTAGTTTTCCAAAATGACTGTCACATTAAAATGACAAATCAGTAACATCTTCTTTTATGTCACACGGATCTTTTGACTTGCTTTGTTTTCAAACTGATTTGTGTATGTCAGCACATTTAAATGCTGTGCAGAATATGGCTTTTAGTGATGCTGTTGTCATTTGCAGAATGAATCATCAGATTAACAGCCCCTGAGCTTAAAATATAGGACACCAATGCTGCTTTAAAAAAAGAAAATGAAAAAAAAACCCTTGGATTTCCCAAATACAGAAGTGTCCCCACCCTCCCCCTCCCACCCTCCCCAGCTCTACAGCCTTGTGCACAAATACCAGAATAATAATATGATTCTCAACGCAGTAAAACAGATACTGCAAAATAAGAGCCTCGGACATTTTCCGTTCCGGGCTCCAGTCCGCTATGGGAAATCCACGCCAGAGCTTGCCCGCAGCCCCGCGGGCGAGCTCTCCATCCGCAGTTTGTGGGAAGCACCACCCCGCTTCCAGAACGTTCCTGCAGAGTCACTCCCTCCCCCTCCCTGCGCCTTCCTCCCTCTCGCACTCCTGGCTATGACAAAGCTCGCTGTCAAACACAAAACGTTTTCACAGAGAGGAGGAGCAATCGGTTTGGAGTTAGAAACGCACCGACTCGGTTACACAGGGCAGGACTAAGCTGGAGTAAGGGCAGGGCGTGCTGAGTCCCAGAGCAGCGGCAGCCTCTGCCTGCCATGCACAGCGCCGGCAGCCAACCCCGAGTACAGAAAGGACGGGGACCCTTCCAGCAGCCTCCAAAAGCAGGGAATTTGGGGGAGGGGGGGAAAGGTGTTTATTTTTGTTTGCTTTTTTTTTTTTCCCCCCGTTTGTTTGGTGGGGTTTTTTGTTTTGATTTTGTTCGGTTTTTGGGGGGGCAGGAGAGGGGCGTGGTTTGGTTGGTTGATTGGTTTTTATAACCCGAGAGATTAAACTACAGCGTACTCAGTCAGATTCTCCAATGATTGTCACTACAGAAAAAGACAACATTCTGTCTGCCTTTCCCATGTTTCTCATACAAGTCACTGGAAACATCTGAGTGCTCTAATGAGTTTGGCTTCTCAAAACCAGTTAACAGGGCTCTTCCTCCAATATGTACACAATTTTCTACTCTTGCATCAAAAGCACATGTCAGTCAAAAGTAATAAGGCTAGTTGTGTTCAAAATAACTGCTGTTAACTGTGTGAGTTAAATAGGTACCTATCAAAGATAATATTCTCAAATTTTAAATGTCAGCTGATTCATTTCAAAGTAGAAAGATAGAGAAAAAAGTGATACAAAGTGATTTCCCTAATTCAGACAATTTTAACTATTAAAGCATTTCACTGACAGTTTGTCTAAAATAAAAGGGAAAAAAAATCCCCACAAACCACGTATGTAATCTGTCACTAGTACCTTGACGTAAAAAAAGTCAAAACAACAACAAAAGCCAAAGGAACAACAAAAAACACCCACCACAAAGCAAATAAAAGGCACAAACCAGAACAAATTATTAAATCATTCACGTAACAGTCAGCTAAGACTTCAGTAGTTCCCAAAGTCTTCTCATACTGGTGTTTGAAAGCCACAGAAAATTATGTACGTTTCTGAAGTAGAGAACTGTTGATCAACCTATTATCTTAGCCGGTGTGGTTTATTTCAAGATATTTTACAGCAGAAGCCTGTATCAGCAGAATAAACGGGGAAGGCAGGAAAAGGGGGAGGGAGGTCCAACAGTAGTTGTATCCGCTTTACTACTTCAGAAAAGGGGTGAGAAAAAGTGTCTTAAAGGAGTAATTTCCATTTTTTCTAGAAAGGACAAATACTCGACTCCTTATCAAGATTTTGTTCACTTAAATTTACGTTTAGTATTTTGTTATTTACTAAAGAAATACTGAAAAGCTGACAGATCTCAACCTGAAAATCAAGATGATGGAGGAAAGAAAAAAAAATTTGCCTTACTCCTAAGTCCTTCAAAGACAGTACACACTTGAAAAAACTTACTAACGCTTACAGCTAAAAATAAAGGTCCAATGCAACTTTAATAATAGTTATAACATGACTAAGTATTTAAGATTCTAAACAATTCTCAAACCATTTATTTCTACTACTTAAAGAACCAAACAAGTTAGCTACTTCAAAGTGATTTACATACATTAAATAGTACTGCATTCATTCAGCAGTCTGTTCTAGTTCATTTAGAATCCTGCCTGAAATTGTTTGCTCCCAAAATTTCTACCAAAATAGAAGATGCAGCTGTGCAAATGGAGACAATTCTGAGTTTTAAGAGGAACATAAAAAATAATCAAGCCATATTAGAATGGTTCCAAGCAAGTATGATTTAGTAATGAAAAACTATCCAAATAGTAGGCACACAAACGAATTTTCTTATAATCAAGAAAAAATTTTAAAATTCTGTACACTCCATAGTAAACTGTTGTTTTTCTCTTGGAGACTATCCTATTAGGAATTGGTTTACTCTTGAAGGTCTGTCATTCAAGTTTACATATCAACAGTACAAAGCTAAGTGCTCTAGAACACGCAGATGTAAGAATACTGCGCACAATCTGACAGTGCATCTATCATTAAAAATATATAGCAATCAATTCAATTGAAATCATTAATTCATTATACATAACTATATTTAATTCAAATCATGAACGCCTCATTTATATATTTTATAAAAGTTTTTTTTTTTTTTTTTTTAGCATCCACTGAAGTGGCCTGTTCCCATGAACATGAACTCTGGTTTTCATTTTCTTTTTGTCTACTAAAACCCAAACTATTAATGTAATGTAATGGCCAGTCTCTTCGCGAACGAAGAACCGAGGAAGGTCTTTCCACCTTCCAGCCTGCGCATTGGATTTTTTAGGTGAGACACAGTGTGCGCGGAACTGAGCCCACCCTTTAATCCTGAGGTTCATCTGCCGGGGCCAAGCACGCTTGGACGGTGGCAGCGAGGTCCTCAGGACGTA
This sequence comes from Empidonax traillii, assembly GCF_003031625.1. Lineage (NCBI taxonomy): Eukaryota > Metazoa > Chordata > Aves > Passeriformes > Tyrannidae > Empidonax > Empidonax traillii. The sequence continues at coordinate 339,919 of NW_020955708.1, forward strand.
GATGGATTGCCTTACAGGGCTAGCGAGCTCCATCTGCCCGGGGAGTGTCCTAACCGGGAATCGAACCCAGATCTCAGCGTTGACAACG